>NC_091329.1:2739703-2789703 GCF_038502225.1 Cherax quadricarinatus
GCAGTGCTGGTGGTTGCAGTAATAGTTGCAGTGCTGGTGGTTGCAGTAATAGTTGCAGTGCTGGTGGTTGCACTAGTTGCAGTGCTGGTGGTTGCACTAGTTGCAGTGCTGGTGGTTGCAGTAATAGTTGCAGTGCTGGTGGTTGCACTAGTTGCAGTGCTTGTGGTTGCAGTAATAGTTGCAGTGCTGGTGGTTGCACTAGTTGCAGTGCTGGTGGTTGCAGTAATAGTTGTAGTGCTGGTGGTTGCACTAGTTGCAGTGCTGGTGGTTGCACTAGTTGCAGTGCTGGTGGTTGCACTAGTTGCAGTGCTGGTGGTTGCACTAGTTGCAGTGCTGGTGGTTGCAGTAATAGTTGCAGTGCTGGTGGTTGCACTAGTTGCAGTGCTGGTGGTTGCACTAGTTGCAGTGCTGGTGGTTGCAGTAATAGTTGCAGTGCTGGTGGTTGCACTAGTTGCAGTGCTGGTGGTTGCAGTAATAGTTGCAGTGCTGGTGGTTGCACTAGTTGCAGTGCTGGTTGCAGTAATAGTTGCAGTGCTGGTGGTTGCACTAGTTGCAGTGCTGGTGGTTGCAGTAATAGTTGCAGTGCTGGTGGTTGCACTAGTTGCAGTGCTGGTGGTTGCACTAGTTGCAGTGCTGGTGGTTGCAGTAATAGTTGCAGTGCTGGTGGTTGCACTAGTTGCAGTGCTGGTGGTTGCAGTAATAGTTGCAGTGCTGGTGGTTGCACTAGTTGCAGTGCTGGTGGTTGCAGTAATAGTTGCAGTGCTGGTGGTTGCACTAGTTGCAGTGCTGGTGGTTGCAGTAATAGTTGCAGTGCTGGTGGTTGCACTAGTTGCAGTGCTGGTGGTTGCACTAGTTGCAGTGCTGGTGGTTGCACTAGTTGCAGTGCTGGTGGTTGCAGTAATAGTTGCAGTGCTGGTGGTTGCAGTAATAGTTGCAGTGCTGGTGGTTGCACTAGTTGCAGTGCTGGTGGTTGCACTAGTTGCAGTGCTGGTGGTTGCAGTAATAGTTGCAGTGCTGGTGGTTGCACTAGTTGCAGTGCTGGTGGTTGCACTAGTTGCAGTGCTGGTGGTTGCAGTAATAGTTGCAGTGCTGGTGGTTGCACTAGTTGCAGTGCTGGTGGTTGCACTAGTTGCAGTGCTGGTGGTTGCACTAGTTGCAGTGCTGGTGGTTGCAGTAATAGTTGCAGTGCTGGTGGTTGCACTAGTTGCAGTGCTGGTGGTTGCACTAGTTGCAGTGCTGGTGGTTGCAGTAATAGTTGCAGTGCTGGTGGTTGCACTAGTTGCAGTGCTTGTGGTTGCAGTAATAGTTGCAGTGCTGGTGGTTGCACTAGTTGCAGTGCTGGTGGTTGCAGTAATAGTTGTAGTGCTGGTGGTTGCACTAGTTGCAGTGCTGGTGGTTGCACTAGTTGCAGTGCTGGTGGTTGCACTAGTTGCAGTGCTGGTGGTTGCACTAGTTGCAGTGCTGGTGGTTGCAGTAATAGTTGCAGTGCTGGTGGTTGCACTAGTTGCAGTGCTGGTGGTTGCACTAGTTGCAGTGCTGGTGGTTGCAGTAATAGTTGCAGTGCTGGTGGTTGCACTAGTTGCAGTGCTGGTGGTTGCAGTAATAGTTGCAGTGCTGGTGGTTGCACTAGTTGCAGTGCTGGTGGTTGCAGTAATAGTTGCAGTGCTGGTGGTTGCACTAGTTGCAGTGCTGGTGGTTGCACTAGTTGCAGTGCTGGTGGTTGCAGTAATAGTTGCAGTGCTGGTGGTTGCAGTAATAGTTGCAGTGCTGGTGGTTGCACTAGTTGCAGTGCTGGTGGTTGCACTAGTTGCAGTGCTGGTGGTTGCACTAGTTGCAGTGCTGGTGGTTGCACTAGTTGCAGTGCTGGTGGTTGCACTAGTTGCAGTGCTGGTGGTTGCACTAGTTGCAGTGCTGGTGGTTGCACTAGTTGCAGTGCTGGTGGTTGCACTAGTTGCAGTGCTGGTGGTTGCACTAGTTGCAGTGCTGGTGGTTGCACTAGTTGCAGTGCTGGTGGTTGCACTAGTTGCAGTGCTGGTGGTTGCACTAGTTGCAGTGCTGGTGGTTGCACTAGTTGCAGTGCTGGTGGTTGCACTAGTTGCAGTGCTGGTGGTTGCACTAGTTGCAGTGCTGGTGGTTGCACTAGTTGCAGTGCTGGTGGTTGCACTAGTTGCAGTGCTGGTGGTTGCACTAGTTGCAGTGCTGGTGGTTGCACTAGTTGCAGTGCTGGTGGTTGCACTAGTTGCAGTGCTGGTGGTTGCACTAGTTGCAGTGCTGGTGGTTGCACTAGTTGCAGTGCTGGTGGTTGCACTAGTTGCAGTGCTGGTGGTTGCACTAGTTGCAGTGCTGGTGGTTGCACTAGTTGCAGTGCTGGTGGTTGCACTAGTTGCAGTGCTGGTGGTTGCACTAGTTGCAGTGCTGGTGGTTGCACTAGTTGCAGTGTTGGTGGTTGCACTAGTTGCAGTGCTGGTGGTTGCACTAGTTGCAGTGCTGGTGGTTGCACTAGTTGCAGTGCTGGTGGTTGCACTAGTTGCAGTGCTGGTGGTTGCACTAGTTGCAGTGCTGGTGGTTGCACTAGTTGCAGTGCTGGTGGTTGCACTAGTTGCAGTGCTGGTGGTTGCACTAGTGGTTCCGCTAGTGACTACAGAGGTGACAAAATATTTTTTTCCTTTTTAAAAGTCCATAAAAAGCGTGAGTAAGCAACTGGATGAAAGGATGTCATCCAGTTAGAGGTGAGTAATCCAGTGTTTCATTATTACCATCCACCGCCACGGTAAATGATATACTCATCTGTGTAAAACACGCCTCAGCGCCACTGTAAATTATTTACACACCAGGTGTTAAACACTAGGCTTGCTTGGTCAACCAAGCTGTTGTTGCTGGCGCCCCGCTAGCTCACATTTGATCTGGCACATGGGGGACGTACTTGGCCAGTTTCCTCTTGAGAACTAATAATCTGATCCCAGCAGTGTTTGTTACCCTCTGGTAGGATATTAAATAGTCTTGGACCACGGATGTTGATACAGTGTTCTCTTGGTGTGTCCACGGCACTCCTGCCCCTTATTTTACATTTTCTCCCATACATCTCTCACCCAGTACAGGGAATTGCTCAATGTTTTTACTTGGTGTAGGTCTGAAATGTTTTAAATTACCGCATTTTTTCAGTTTGATATCGCAGTTTTTAGTGGTTCAGTTCATATTCTGTAAAACTGATGTGTAAATGAAAAAAAATATGGTAAACGTGTGTGATGTCAGGGTAAGCTGTGGTAACCAACGTGTGATGTCAGGGTAAACTGTGGTAAACAACGTGTGTGATGTAAGGGTAAACTGTGGTAAACAACGTGTGTGATGTAAGGGTAAGCTGTGGTAAACAACGTGTGATGTCAGGGTAAACTGTGGTAAACAACGTGTGTGATGTAAGGGTAAACTGTGGTAAACAACGTGTATGATGTAAGGGTAAGCTGTGGTAAACAACGTGTATGATGTAAGGGTAAGCTGTGTTAAACAACGTGTGTGATGTCAGGGTAAGCTGTGTTAACGTGTGTGATGTCGGGGTAAGCTGTGTTAAACAACGTGTGTGATGTCAGGGTAAGCTGTGGTAAACAACGTGTGTGATGTCAGGGTAAACTGTGGTAAACAACGTGTGTGATGTAAGGGTAAGCTGTGGTAAACAACGTGTGATGTAAGGGTAAACAGTGGTAAACAACGTGTGTGATGTCAGGGTAAGCTGTGTTAAACAACGTGTGTGATGTCAGGGTAAGCTGTGGTAAAGAACGTGTGTGATGTCAGGGTAAACTGTGGTAAACAACGTGTGTGATGTAAGGGTAAACTGTGGTAAACAACGTGTGTGATGTAAGGGTAAGCTGTGGTAAACAACGTGTGTGATGTAAGGGTAAGCTGTGGTAAACAACGTGTGTGATGTAAGGGTAAACTGTGGTAAACAACGTGTGTGATGTAAGGGTAAGCTGTGGTAAACAACGTGTGTGATGTAAGGGTAAGCTGTGGTAAACAACGTGTGATGTAAGGGTAAGCTGTGGTAAACAACGTGTGATGTAAGGGTAAGCTGTGGTAAACAACGTGTGTGATGTAAGGGTAAGCTGTGTTAAACAACGTGTGATGTAAGGGTAAGCTGTGGTAAACAACGTGTGATGTAAGGGTAAGCTGTGTTAAACAACGTGTGATGTAAGGGTAAGCTGTGGTAAACAACGTGTGTGATGTAAGGGTAAGCTGTGGTAAACAACGTGTGATGTAAGGGTAAGCTGTGGTAAACTCTCTCAGGTGGACAGTGTTGGCATTCTTTTGTCAATTTGGTTGGGAAGAGAGAGCGTCGTCTTGCCAGGCCTCGCAGTGTCGCCAAAGATTTATGCCCCGGGATGAAATATATTGCTTGATGCCCTCGCATTTTTACCTCACGATTTATGGGAGCAGATATTTTTTTTACCTTGGGATTAATGGTTGTTTGGCTCTGCGAAGGAACTTACACTCAGAGATTTGTATACAGGATTTGTACCCCTTGGATGTAGAGCAGTAGCTCTATGCAAAACAACCACTGGTTGTTTTGCATATTCTGAAATCGCCTGTTTACTGTGATCTTATTGCATAATATATTATATAATGGTGGGAATTGTTACGGTCTCTTTGGATATATAAATATTAATTTTAGGAAGTAGTGTACTAATTCCTATTTGCCAGTTACCCACAAATTTGATTGCAAATCATTTTATAATGGCAGTCTTCACATATTTTAAGGATGTTCGTCCGCTGTTTCCCCTTCCCTCCTCAACCTGCGATCAAATGTACTACTCAAGATTCACTTATTCTAATTGCAATATTAAATGTAATTTTAAGACTAAAATTTGTGAAATTAGATTATCATGAAGAAATCTTACATTTCTGGCCACTCCACCTGACTCGGGTATCGGAAGTCATTCTGACTCAGTCATGTACTTGTGTCCAGTTTTTAGCTACCTACCTGAAGGTTATTCCGGGAATCAAGCTAAATCCCTTAACTGCAACACAGAATATACTTAGAGAATTTGTCAGAACACATTAATAAAATAAATTGCTTGGAATATAAGAAACGAGGGAACATTGATGAAAGCTAAAGATCAGATGAGCCAGAAGGATGTTAGGAAGAAAAAAAAATTAAGTCTTATGGGGGTGACTGGAATGAGCTAGATGAGGAAGTGGTGGAGGGAAAATCAATACGCAGTTTCAGAAGTAGGTATTGTAGGGCCTAGAATGACAGTAAGCAATGATGCCGGTGATTACAGTTTAAGAGGCAGGACCAGGAGCTGAAACTGAACCCCTTTCAACAACTTGAACACACACACACGAACACACACACACACACACACAAACAACAGGCCCGGTGGCCTGGTGGCTAAAGCTCCCGCTTCACACACGGAGGGCCCGGGTTCGATTCCCGGCGGGTGGAAACATTTCGACACGTTTCCTTACACCTGTTGTCCTGTTCACCTAGCAGCAAATAGGTACCTGAGTGTTAGTCGACTGGTGTGGGTCGCATCCTGGGGGACAAGATTAAGGACCCCAATGGAAATAAGTTAGACAGTCCTCGATGACGCACTGACTTTCTTGGGTTATCCTGGGTGGCTAACCCTCCGGGGTTAAAAATCCGAACGAAATCTTATCTTATCTTATCTCTGACTCATTGGCATGTGCCTAAGACAAAATGGTAACACACACCAGAAGAGGTATGATAAAGCTTACGGAGCGGGAAGAGTGACCGAGTAGCGGCCAGTGAAGAGGCAGGGCCAGGAGCTGTGAATCGACCCCTGCTACTACAGCTAGGTGAGCACAACTAGGTGAGTACCACTAACAACAACTTCCATCAATAACCTACATCTCCCTCCTGACGTCTGATATTGTCAATTTCCCGCGATAAAGACTTCTTTAGAGTTGCTCATCCCAGATACTGTAGAGGGAGAGGGTAGTGGGTGGTAACATGCAACCCTCCCTCCCATCCCTGGCCAAAGGGGCGGTTTATCGCCGACATTTGATGTGATTACCATCTTTATGGGTAGCCAGGAGGCGCCGAGGAAGGCAGTGCCATACAAAATTAAGTTTGGAGGGATTGCTGGGATGTTTTCTGGTGGGGGATATCCCCTTCGGTTATTGTGGGAGCGGGAGCCCCTTGTGTGAGAGGAGGAGCACCTTGTTTGAGAGGAGGAGCACCTTGTTTGAGAGGAGGAGCACCTTGTTTGAGAGGAGGAGCACCTTGTTTGAGAGGAGGAGCACCTTGTTTGAGAGGAGGAGCACCTTGTTTGAGAGGAGGAGCACCTTGTGTAGGGGACCGAGAGCACCTTGTGTAGGGGACCGAGAGCACCTTGTGTAGGGGACCGAGAGCACCTTGTGTAGGGGACCGAGAGCACCTTGTGTAGGGGACCGAGAGCACCTTGTGTAGGGGACCGAGAGCACCTTGTGTAGGGGACCGAGAGCACCTTGTGTAGGGGACCGAGAGCACCTTGTGTAGGGGATCGAGAGCACCTTGTGTAGGGGACCGAGAGCACCTTGTGTAAGGGACTGAGCCTCACAGGTTTAGTGTTTACTAGACAGGTAAATAGTCCTCCTATTCCCCTCTCTTTTTTGTCCTGGATTTTCTCTTTTTGTTACTTTTATTATTTTTTTTATCTTTCCTCCCTTTTTAATTTTGATCTTTACTAAATTTTTTAGTTTTTCGTTGTGTGTGTGTGCGTGTGTGTGTGCGTGTGCGTGTGCGTGTGCGTGTGCGTGTGAGTGTGCGTGTGCGTGTGTGTGTGTGTGTGTGTGTGTGTGTTGTGTGTGTGGTGTGTGTGTGTGTGTGTGTGTGTGTGTGTGTGTGTGTGTGTGTGTTTTCCTATTGCCAAATATTGTTCCCTCACTCCTCTTCCTTCTCGTCTTTCTTCCTCCTAATCATTATCCTCTTTATCTTCCTCATCATTTTCCATTTTATCTTTCTCTTCACCTTCTCCCTGGCTTAGCGCTTCTTTTTAATTATAATAATAATTCACCTTCTTCCATCACTCACATTACTTTCCTCATCCTCCACATCCATTTTCTCACATTCCTCTGTTTTCATCTTCGTAGTTTTCCTTCTACACCTTTGTGGTTCCTTCTAATCTTCGTCTCCTTCCTCCTAATATTCGTCTTCTTTCTCCTAATCTTCGTCCTCTTGTCTGCATCTTCCTCATCACTTCTCTTCCATCCCATACAGCCCATTACGCCCCATCTACTTCCTTCAGCTCCCCCTATCCATCCCCATCTATCATTCTGGGCCCCACATCGTCCCATCTCCCCCAGTGTAACTGCTGACAAGAGGGGAAAGATGGGAGAGCTGCGGGAGAGTAATGGAATGGGTGAGAGGGAAACATTGATGGTTTTGTGTGTGAGTTGTGGGCGTGGGACTGTGGGAGTGGGTGTTTGATGTCTGATGGTGGCTGTGTGGGGATCTTTGTGGGTATGGGACTGTGGGTGTTGGGGTGTGGGAGATGAGATGATTCATTCAGTATGGCTGGCTGCAGCTTCTGAAGTCATCCAGCCATGATGTCGCTTACTCTCTCCCCCCCCCCTTTCCCCGTCTTCCATTACCCTCCTTCACCATCACCCACTATCACCAGTACCCTCACCATCACCCACTATCACCAGTACCCTCACCATCACCCACACTCTTCCCACAGTTCTGATGTCCTTTACACCGAGGTCAATTCTCTGCACCTCAGCCATCAACATTATCCTCCCTTGTTTACCGAGGTTGTTAAGAGAGGCAAAATTGGCCATTCATGTCATTACCCTGGTCACTTTGCATGGAGGTGCTGCTGCTGTCCCCCTCATGCAGCCGCTCACCAACAGTCTGACTGATCACGGATGAGGGACACGGATTACCAGACGTAGGATCAAGCCTCCAGTGCTATTTTAGTTGAGTCATCCCTCTCCATACACGAGTAATCATCCGTCTATTTTCTCTAGTTGTGTTACTGGTTTTCTTTAATTGCAATATCAGTTGCCTTCACGTAACATATCCCTTCATTACCCTTCACAAGTAACCATCTTTTTCTGAAGTAATCACCGTAGTCGTCTTCCTGGCGGCCCTTTGTTTTTGGTTTGCAGTTTTAAGTTGATTTACCAGAATATTTTTTGTTCTGAAATTTGGGTTTTGAAATTTCAGGGGGTAAAAAATGGCGTCTCAAGTTTTTCCCGTTTTTTTTTTTTGTGGAATATTCAATTTATTTAAAAAAAATTTTTATTCCAGTGATTCATCAGGTGGTGGTTTAGGAATCCATCTGTGATTTACAGGTGATTTACTTGTGGTTACCTTGTGATTTACCTGTAATTTGCTTGTGATTTACCTTTCACTTGCATGTTTTAAATGTGCAGCCTAACCTAGGGCTAGACTTGCCTGTTGACGGCTGGTCAAGCAGGCTGTTTGAGTAGGCAGCACTACCCAGCTACTCCGGCTCTTGTAAGCGAGAAGCACTCTAGCTTGTTCTTGGATGATTCTGTCTTCGTCCTGGCAGTATTTCTGTCTGCTGATGGTGTGTTGAGTCTTGGTCCACTGATGTTGATACGGTGCTTGCTCTCTTTTTGTTGTGGTAGTGTTGGTGGAGAAGTGTTGATGTGTTGGTGGAGAAGTGTTGGTGTGTTGTAGCGATAATAGTAAGATGCACAACACCATTTTTCATGGGCACTGAGACACTATCATTCTTGCCCAGAATGTGTTCTAGCAGCCACCATCATCTGTTTCCTCAGAAACAGATGGATCTTGCTATTTCCTGTCATTTAACCTTGCATCTCTCTCTCTAACCCTTTCATTCCTTCAAGTATCTAATATTTGGCCCACCACACAACTTTTAACCCCCCCCTCCCTCAGAAAAAAAAAATATAAAAACATTGAATTCGAGTCCAGAGACCCACTGTTATTTATTTTAATAAGGTCCTCTATTAATTTTGAGAAGTAAGAAGTTAAGAGAAGAGGAAAATATGTAATTGACATGTACAGCAGTACCAAAAGTTTTGAAAAGTAAGCAGGCAGGTATCACGAAGCAAGCAGTGAGGTAGGCAGGAAGTTGAAGTAAGCAGAGGCAGGCAGGACGGTAGGTAAGCTGAGAGTCAGGCAGGCAGGACGGTAGGTAAGCTGAGAGTCAGGCAGGCAGGACGGTAGGTAAGCTGAGAGTCAGGCAGGCAGGACGGTAGGTAAGCTGAGAGTCAGGCAGGCAGGACGGTAGGTAAGCTGAGAGTCAGGCAGGACGGTAGGTAAGCTGAGGGTCAGGCAGGACGGTAGGTAAGCTGAGGGTCAGGCAGGCAGGACGGTAGGTAAGCTGAGAGTCAGGCAGGCAGGACGGTAGGTAAGCAAAGAGTCAGGCAGGCAGGACGGTAGGTAAGCAGAGAGTCAGGCAGGCAGGACGGTAGGTAAGCAGAGAGTCAGGCAGGCAGGAGGGTAGGTAAGCAGAGAGTCAGGCAGGCAGGACGGTAGGTAAGGAGAGAGTCAGGCAGGACGGTAGGTAAGCAGAGAGTCAGGCAGGACGGTAGGTAAGCAGAGAGTCAGGCACGACAGTAGGTAAGGAGAGAGTCAGGCAGGACAGTAGGTAAGGAGAGAGTCAGGCAGGACAGTAGGTAAGGAGAGAGTCAGGCAGGACAGTAGGTAAGGAGAGAGTCAGGCAGGACAGTAGGTAAGGAGAGAGTCAGGCAGGACAGTAGGTAAGGAGAGAGGCAGGGAGGACAGTAGGTAAGCAGAGAGGCAGGGAGGACAGTAGGTAAGCAGAGAGGCAGGCAGGACGGTAGGTAGGTAAGCAGAGAGTCAGGCAGGACAGTAGGTAAGCAGAGAGTCAGGCAGGACAGTAGGTAAGCAGAGAGTCAGGCAGGACAGTAGGTAAGCAGAGAGTCAGGCAGGACAGTAGGTAAGCAGAGAGTCAGGCAGGACAGTAGGTAAGCAGAGAGTCAGGCAGGACAGTAGGTAAGCAGAGAGTCAGGCAGGACAGTAGGTAAGCAGAGAGTCAGGCAGGACAGTAGGTAAGCAGAGAGTCAGGCAGGACAGTAGGTAAGCAGAGAGTCAGGCAGGACAGTAGGTAAGCAGAGAGTCAGGCAGGACAGTAGGTAAGCAGAGAGTCAGGCAGGACAGTAGGTAAGCAGAGAGTCAGGCAGGACAGTAGGTAAGCAGAGAGTCAGGCAGGACAGTAGGTAAGCAGAGAGTCAGGCAGGACAGTAGGTAAGCAGAGAGTCAGGCAGGACAGTAGGTAAGCAGAGAGTCAGGCAGGACAGTAGGTAAGCAGAGAGTCAGGCAGGACAGTAGGTAAGCAGAGAGTCAGGCAGGACAGTAGGTAAGCAGAGAGTCAGGCAGGACAGTAGGTAAGCAGAGAGTCAGGCAGGACAGTAGGTAAGCAGAGAGTCAGGCAGGACAGTAGGTAAGCAGAGAGGCAGGCAGGACAGTAGGTAAGCAGAGAGGCAGGCAGGACAGTAGGTAAGCAGAGAGGCAGGCAGGACAGTAGGTAAGCAGAGAGGCAGGCAGGACAGTAGGCAAGCAGAGAGGCAGGCAGGACAGTAGGCAAGCAGAGAGGCAGGCAGGACAGTAGGCAAGGAGAGAGGCAGGCAGGACAGTAGGCAAGGAGAGAGGCAGGCAGGACAGTAGGCAAGGAGAGAGGCAGGCAGGACAGTAGGCAAGGAGAGAGGCAGGCAGGACAGTAGGTAAGGAGAGAGTCAGGCAGGACAGTAGGTAAGGAGAGAGTCAGGAAGGACAGTAGGTAAGGAGAGAGTCAGCCAGGACAGTAGGTAAGGAGAGAGTCAGGCAGGACAGTAGGTAAGCAGAGAGGCAGGGAGGACAGTAGGTAAGCAGAGAGGCAGGCAGGACGGTAGGTAAGCAGAGAGGCAGGCAGGACGGTAGGTAAGCAGAGAGGCAGGGAGGACAGTAGGTAAGCAGAGAGGCAGGGAGGACAGTAGGTAAGCAGAGAGGCAGGGAGGACAGTAGGTAAGCAGAGAGGCAGGGAGGACAGTAGGTAAGCAGAGAGGCAGGGAGGACAGTAGGTAAGCAGAGAGGCAGGGAGGACAGTAAGTAAGCAGAGAGGCAGGGAGGACAGGAGGTAAGCAGAGAGGCAGGGAGGACAGTAGGTAAGCAGAGAGGCAGGGAGGACAGTAGGTAAGCAGAGAGGCAGGGAGGACAGTAGATAAGCAGAGAGGCAGGGAGGACAGTAGGTAAGCAGAGAGGCAGGGAGGACAGTAGGTAAGCAGAGAGGCAGGGAGGACAGTAGGTAAGCAGAGAGGCAGGGAGGACAGTAGGTAAGCAGAGAGGCAGGGAGGACAGTAGGTAAGCAGAGAGGCAGGGAGGACAGTAGGTAAGCAGAGAGGCAGGCAGGACAGTAGGTAAGCAGAGAGGCAGGCAGGACAGTAGGCAAGCAGAGAGGCAGGCAGGACAGTAGGCAAGGAGAGAGTCAGGCAGGACAGTAGGCAAGGAGAGAGGCAGGCAGGACAGTAGGTAAGGAGAGAGTCAGGCAGGACAGTAGGTAAGGAGAGAGTCAGGAAGGACAGTAGGTAAGGAGAGAGTCAGGAAGGACAGTAGGTAAGGAGAGAGTCAGGAAGGACAGTAGGTAAGGAGAGAGTCAGCCAGGACAGTAGGTAAGGAGAGAGTCAGGCAGGACAGTAGGTAAGCAGAGAGGCAGGGAGGACAGTAGGTAAGCAGAGAGGCAGGGAGGACAGTAGGTAAGCAGAGAGGTAGGGAGGACAGTAGGTAAGCAGAGAGGCAGGAAGGACAGTAGGTAAGCAGAGAGGCAGGGAGGACAGTAGGTAAGCAGAGAGGCAGGCAGGACAGTAGGTAAGCAGAGAGGCAGGCAGGACAGTAGGTAAGCAGAGAGGCAGGGAGGACAGTAGGTAAGCAGAGAGGCAGGGAGGACAGTAGGTAAGCAGAGAGTCAGGCAGGACAGTAGGTAAGCAGAGAGGCAGGGAGGACAGTAGGTAAGCAGAGAGGCAGGCAGGACAGTAGGTAAGCAGAGAGTCAGGCAGGACAGTAGGTAAGCAGAGAGTCAGGCAGGACAGTAGGTAAGCAGAGAGTCGGGCAGGACAGTAGGTAAGCAGAGAGTCAGGCAGGACGGTAGGTAGGTAAGCAGAGAGTCAGGCAGGACGGTAGGTAGGTAAGCAGAGAGTCAGGCAGGACGGTAGGTAGGTAAGCAGAGAGTCAGGCAGGACGGTAGGTAGGTAAGCAGAGAGTCAGGCAGGACAGTAGGTAACCAGAGAGTCAGGCAGGACAGTAGGTAAGCAGAGAGTCAGGCAGGACGGTAGGTAGGTAAGCAGAGAGTCAGGCAGGACGGTAGGTAGGTAAGCAGAGAGTCGGGCAGGACGGTAGGTAGGTAAGCAGGGAGGACAGTAGGTAAGCAGAGAGGCAGGGAGGACAGTAGGTAAGCAGAGAGTCAGGCAGGACAGTAGGAAAGCAGAGAGTCAGGCAGGACGGTAGGTAGCAGAGAGCAGAGAGTAGGTAAGCAGGACGGTAGACAGTAGGTAAGCAGAGAGTCAGGCAGGACGGTAGGTAGGTAAGCAGAGAGTGGTAGGCAGGACGGTAGACAGTAGGTAAGCAGAGAGTCAGGGCAGGACAGTAGGTAAGCAGAGAGCAGGGAGGACAGTAGGTAAGTATAGAGGCAGGCAGGACTGTAGGTAGGTAAGCAGAGAGGCAGGCAGGACGGTAGGTAGGTAAGCAGAGAGTAGGGCAGGACGGTAGACAGTAGGTAAGCAGAGAGTCAGGCAGGACGGTAGGTAGGTAAGCAGAGAGGCAGGCAGGACGGGTAGTAGGTAAGCAGAGGCAGGCAGGACAGTAGGTAAGCAGAGAGGCAGGCAGGACGGTAGGTAGGTAAGCAGAGAGTCAGGCAGGACGGTAGGTAGGTAAGCAGAGTCAGGCAGGACGGTATGTAGGTAAGCAGAGAGTCAGGCAGGACGGTAGGTAGGCAAGCAGAGAGTCAGGCAGGACGGTAGGTAGGCAAGCAGAGAGGCAGGCAGGACGGTAGGTAGGCAAGCAGAGAGGCAGGCAGGACGGTAGGTAGGCAAGCAGAGAGGCAGGCAGGACGGTAGTAGGCAAGCAGAGAGGCAGGCAGGACGGTAGGTAGGTAAGCAGAGAGGCAGGCAGGACGGTAGGTAGGCAAGCAGAGAGGCAGGCAGGACGGTAGGTAGGCAAGCAGAGAGGCAGGCAGGACGGTAGGTAGGCAAGCAGAGAGGCAGGCAGGACGGTAGGTAGGTAAGCAGAGAGGCAGGCAGGACGGTAGGTAGGCAAGCAGAGAGGCAGGCAGGACGGTAGGTAGGTAAGCAGAGAGTCAGGCAGGACGGTAGGTAGGTAAGCAGAGAGGCAGGCAGGACAGTAGGTAAGCAGAGAGGCAGGCAGGACAGTAGGTAAGCAGAGAGGCAGGCAGGACAGTAGGTAAGCAGAGAGGCAGGCAGGACGGTAGGTAGGTAAGCAGAGAGTCAGGCAGGACGGTAGGTAGGTAAGCAGAGTCAGGCAGGACGGTAGGTAGGTAAGCAGAGAGGCAGGCAGGACGGTAGGTAGGTAAGCAGAGAGGCAGGCAGGACAGTAGGTAAGCAGAGAGGCAGGCAGGACGGTAGGTAGGTAAGCAGAGAGGCAGGCAGGACAGTAGGTAAGCAGAGAGGGAGGCAGGACGGTAGGTAGGTAAGCAGAGAGGCAGGCAGGACGGTAGGTAGGTAAGCAGAGAGGCAGGCAGGACGGTAGGTAGGCAAGCAGAGAGGCAGGCAGGACGGTAGGTAGGCAAGCAGAGAGGCAGGCAGGACGGTAGGTAGGCAAGCAGAGAGGCAGGCAGGACGGTAGGTAGGCAAGCAGAGAGGCAGGCAGGACGGTAGGTAGGTAAGCAGAGAGGCAGGCAGGACGGTAGGTAGGTAAGCAGAGAGGCAGGCAGGACGGTAGGTAGGCAAGCAGAGAGGCAGGCAGGACGGTAGGTAGGCAAGCAGAGAGGCAGGCAGGACGGTAGGTAGGCAAGCAGAGAGGCAGGCAGGACGGTAGGTAGGTAAGCAGAGAGGCAGGCAGGACGGTAGGTAGGTAAGCAGAGAGGCAGGCAGGACGGTATGTAGGTAAGCAGAGAGGCAGGCAGGACGGTAGGTAGGCAAGCAGAGAGGCAGGTCAGGACGGTAGGTAGGCAAGCAGAGAGGCAGGCAGGAGTAGGTAGGCAAGCAGAGAGGCAGGCAGGACGGTAGGTAGGTAAGCAGAGAGGCAGGCAGGACGGTAGGTAGGTAAGCAGAGAGGCAGGCAGGACGGTAGGTAGGCAAGCAGAGAGGCAGGCAGGACGGTAGGTAGGCAAGCAGAGAGGCAGGCAGGACGGTAGGTAGGTAAGCAGAGAGGCAGGCAGGACAGTAGGTAGGCAAGCAGAGAGGCAGGCAGGACGGTAGGTAGGTAAGCAGAGAGGCAGGCAGGACGGTAGGTAGGTAAGCACTCAATTGCTGTACAAGAGGAGGAACAGACAATTCAGAATATAAACACTGTAATTGTTTTAAAAATAGGTAATCTTCATTTCATATATTTTCGTGTAAAATAAGTCACTGGAGGATAAAGCGTCTGGTTATGGCGGATCACGGGGGACGGGAAGTGGTCCTGGACCAGAACATATGTGAAAATTAGTCCTGGACCAGAATACAGGGGAAACTGGTCCTGGACCTAATGCGTATTTTCCTCCGGCCTCCGGCAGTGACCACATTTGCACGACCATAAGTGAGTTGCAGAAGATGAGAAGTGCTGCTGGGGGAGGCTGGTAGGGGAGGGCACTAGGCGGGCATGAAGATTGTTTGACTGAAGTGAAACGACTGATCAAGTTATGCTGGGATGGCACAGTGCCAAGGCTTGGAGTGGAGGGAGGGAGGGAGGGAGGGAAAGAGAGAGAGAGAGAGAGATGTCAAAGTTGAGGGAGACGCAGAGATGTGATTGTGGTGGCTGTTTTTACGTAAGGGATTGTGATTGTTGTGATGATGATAGCAGTTGAGGTGATAAAGGTGGTGCTGCTGCTAGCAGTTCTCAGCTGCTAGGAGTGCTGCTGCTGTTGGCGGCAGCTTCTGCTAGGAGTGGTGCTGGCAGCTGCTGCTAGGAGTGGTGCTGGCAGCTGCTGCTAGGAGTGGTGCTGGCAGCTGCTGCTAGGAGTGGTGCTGGCAGCTGCTGCTAGGAGTGGTGCTGGCAGCTGCTGCTAGGAGTGGTGCTGGCAGCTGCTGCTAGGAGTGGTGCTGGCAGCTGCTGCTAGGAGTGGTGCTGGCAGCTGCTGCTAGGAGTGGTGCTGGCAGCTGCTGCTAGGAGTGGTGCTGGCAGCTGCTGCTAGGAGTGGTGCTGGCAGCTGCTGCTAGGAGTGGTGCTGGCAGCTTCTGCCAGGAGTGGTGCTGGCAGCTTCTGCTAGAAGTGGTGCTGGCAGCTTCTGCTAGGAGTGGTGCTGGCAGCTGCTGCTAGGAGTGGTGCTGGCAGCAGCTGATAGTATTGTTGCTGGCAGTGAATACAGTGATCTCGTTGGAGGTCAGTGTCCTGCAGAGTTAAGTTTCCAGGTTACATACTGAGTGTCAGTGTCCAAAGACCAAACACGCACAATACCGTGAGTGTGACTTTGGTCTAAGTCGGACCGATACGTCACCGTAAGCTTCCCTCACCCATCTGCGGGTTATTTGTGTAGTGTCTGTGTCAGTTCGTTGCTTAGGTCGTGGCGAGAAATGAACACCATCACTCGTCACCACACTCACTGTTACTCCCCATAACACCAAAGCGAGTTACTCTAATTATACAGGTGCCGAATAGGTAAAACTTATTATTTTTTTAGCTTAAATAGCAACGCTTTTCTTGGCGAATAAGGCAAGCGAAAAATTTGTGTATTCAATAATTTCGCAAAAATCATTCTGAACCTAACGAAAAAATACATTTCATTGTGTTTGTTTATTAAATTATTGTAAACTTATTTAAAATATATTTAGTTGAATTAGGCTAAATTAAATTGCGTTTGTTGTAATAAGGTTACGTAAGTTTTCTAAGGCTCTTTTGGTACAATATATCTTTAAACGTGTAAAAGAAAATTTTAGAAAGGACTTAATTTTAAATGAGTTCTTGCTAATTCACCAATTTTACCTATTCGGCGCGATATATATATATATATATATATATATATATATATATATATATATATATATATATATATATATATATATATATATAATGTATATGTGTGTGTGTGTGTGTGTAAGGAAAATTGAAGGAAGAATGACGCTGGAAAGTCCATAAACCAGCTGAGAAGGTTGAGTCAGCTGTGTGGATCACCACTTATGTCCGATGAGGGAGGGAGGGAGAGTAAAGGATAGAGAGAGGGGGGGGAAGAAGAGAGGAAGGAAAATCGAGATAAAATGGAGATATGAAGATGGAGAGGAAGAGTGGGGGGGGTTAAAGTAGATGGAGTGGGAAAGTGAGAGGGAGCGGAAGTAAGGTTGTGTGATGAGGTGGGGGGAACCAAGAATTAGGGAGGAACAAAGTGATTATGGGAGAAAGAGAGGAAGTGAATAAAGAGCAAGAGATATGGAGGGTCGAGAGATGGATTAAAGGGATAATACCAAGAGAAGTGAAGATTGTCATAACCAGGGAGAGACAAGTTTGTCCCTCGCTACACCAACTCCTCACAGATGTTACCACCTTACGTCAAGTGAACCCAAGTTTTAACTGATCGAATTCTACATGTGGGTGGATGTTATTTGTAGGTGATGTTATATGTGAGTGGTTGTTACCTTTGGGTGAATATTTGTAAGTGGATGTTACAAGTGGGTGAATGGTATTTGTGGGTGGATGTTACATGTGGGTGAATCAATACCAAGTATACATTTTTTATATTTGATGTTAATGTGTCACGTTAGGTGTGTAACATGTGGGACGCAGAATGGTTCACACACTCGTACACTCGCATAGAATGGTCGACTGCTGTGCTGACATCCACATAGGCTTAAATATGTGCTAGGAACGTCAAAAATCATTCGACTAAGATCTTGAAACCAGTCAGAACACTCGCCAGCCCCAGGATTGTATCTTTATCTATAACTGTCAGAGGTCAAATCTACATGACCATGAGGCAACATGATCGAGGGGCAACATGATCGAGGGGCAGCATGATCGAGGGACAGCATGATCGAGGGGCAGCATGATCGAGGGGCAGCATGATCGAGGAGCAACATGATCGAGGGACAGCATGATCGAGGGGCAACATGATCGAGGGGCAACATGATCGAGGGGCAACATGATCGAGGAGCAACATGATCGAGGGGCAGCATGATCGAGGGGCAGCATGATCGAGGGGCAGCATGATCGAGGGGCAGCATGATCGAGGGGCAGCATGATCGAGGGGCAACATGATCGAGGGGCAGCATGATCGAGGGGCAGCATGATCGAGGGGCAGCATGATCGAGGGGCAGCATGATCGAGGGGCAGCATGATCGAGGGGCAACATGATCGAGGGGCAAAATGATCGAGGGACAACATGATCGAGGGGCAACATGATCGAGGGGCAACATGATCGAGGGGCAACATGATCGAGGGGCAAAATGATAAATACTTGATGAATACGACGCATATGCAACACTTTGGTATCTTATTGCAGATTCCTGAAGTGTGTTGGACATGGGTATCTTTATTAATGAATAAAACACAAGTGTTGGACATGTGCTTTATTCACCAACTGGTCGGTATTCTATGTCCTCAACAAAAATATTTTAACTCAAATGTTCACCAGTCTTTGTCATTCTCGTCTCTGACATAAAGACGCGCATCTTAGTGCTGTATCATCCTTCTTTGACGGAAATGGAATTTCAATGAGAGAAGCAGCGCTGGAGGACACATGACGAACTTTCAAGACGTTGTAGAGCAAATCTTACAGTGAGCCATGGAAGACAATGTGATGTTCACTGAAGACAATATTTGACTTGTTGAAAATTGTATAAAATACCTCAGCTCCATGGAGCTGAACTCTTCTCCAGGCTGAGGGACTGACCTCCTCAAATACTGTTTCTCCAAGGTTGATGGACTGATTACGCCATCTTTATTTCAATACTATTGCTCCCTTTCTATTTGACTGAAGAAGTCTAATGTATAGGTGAAACATTTCATCAATAAAGTTACCCAAGTTTTGAACATATATCTTAATGTTCAGTATTTGACTTCCTTACTAGAGATGTAACTAAAGGAGAGGAAAACTGTCCTCATAGGAGAAGAGTCTTGGTGTTAAGTAAAAGGACACGAAGTGCCGTTACGGCTTTGTGAAACCGTAACGGCTTGACAAAGATCCTGGCAGGAAATTGTTATATAAACCATTAAATGGTTTTATCTAAACCAGTAGAATTTACATTAAAGATTAAGTAAGTGTAAGGAATAAATGAGAATAGGAAGAATAAATTGCAAGTCTTGGACGAACACAAACCTTGTACAGTTTTCAGTGTTAATTTGTGGGCTGGTCACGTGACTAATGTTGATGCCTCAAAATTATTAGAGAAAAGTATAAAATCAGAATAATATTAAAAACTTCAAAATGATTTAGATCGTGCAAGGGAGAGAGAGGCGATAAATAAGGCTGCTGCGATGTAGATAAAAGACATGTAATTGAAATGACACGCAATGGTAAATATCTTGGAATGGAAATATGCATCGGAAATGACATGTGATGGAAATAAGAGGAAGTTAAAATAGAGGCAGGTCATTACACTTACACACACACACACACACACACACACACACACACACACACACACACACACACACACACACACACACACACACACACACACACACACACACACACCTACCTCCATCTTTACTCCTTCCTGTCCCTCCCTGAGTCTCACTCATTTCCTCTGTTACGCTATCTCCTGCCTTACGTCCCTCCCTCTCCTCCTTCCCTCCCTCACTCTATCACACTCATTCTCCCCTATATTCCTCGTTACCAGCGCACCCTTTCCCCTCCCGGCGATTACAATCACACGCGCACACAAATTCCTTTCATGTTTGCCTGAAATTACAACCCAACCCCTGCGGGTGATCCTCCTCCTTCTTCTCCTTCTTCTCCTCCTCCACCACCGCCTCTTCCCCCGTCTTCCTTCACCACCACTACTACCTTCCTTGATGTCACTGTTTACTTGCCCTTCCTGGGAGACTATCCTTTAGATGTCACCGTTTCCTTCCTCTCCCTTGACGATTTCTGCCTCTCCTCCTGGTAGACAGTTACCTGTAGCTTGCCAGTAGAGAGTTGCCTGTAGCTTACCAGTAGACAGTTACCTGTAGATTACCAGTAGACAGTTACCTGTAGGCTTATCAGTAGACAGTTACCTGTAGATTACCAGTCGACAGTTACCTTCAGGCTTATCAGCAGTTATCTGTAGATTATCAGTAGACAATTACCTGCAGGCTTACCAGTAGACAGTTACCTGTAGACTGTTTGAAGAGTGACAGTCTTCGCGGCCAGCCACCCCACTTAATGGTCTGATCAACCAAACTGTTAGTGCCAGCCGCACGTAAACGGTGGACACTCTAAGTGGCTGTTAATGAGGCTTTCAAACAGTTTATTTTCTGCGATCGGAAAAAACTTTGATATTTGGCCGCGTTTTCACTTTTTTTTTCCAACATTTTTCTTTTATGAAATTTCAGTTTTAAAAATATAATTTCAGATTTTTGGGGGGTTAAAAAGTATTAATTTAGGGTAAAAGAAATTGTTTGCCCTGGCACGCGATGCCTTCGTGTCTGGCTCTTGATACAAGGGATTTGAGCTACCCTCATATTCCTCGCATTAAATCTGACCAGTCACACTTGTAGCTGCGATCCCTGCAATGTTCCTCCAACAACTTCCTGCAGTGCTCCTCCAACCTCCTGCAATGTTCCTCCAACAACTTCCTGCAGTGCTCCTCCTGCAGTGTTCCTCCAACAGCTTCCTGCAGTGCTCCTACAGCCTTCTGCACTGTTCCTCCAACTTTCTGCAGTGCTCCTCCAGCCTCCTGCAGTGTTCCTCCAACTTCCTGCAGTGCTCCTCCAGCCTCCTGCAGTGTTCCTCCAACTTCCTGCAGTGCTCCTCCAGCCTCCTGCAGTGTTCCTCCAACAGCTTCCTGCAGCCTCCTGCAGTGATGCTCCAACAGCTACGTGCAGTGCTCCTGCAGTGTTCCTCCAACAACTTCCTGCAGTGCTCCTCCAGCCTCCTGCAGTGCTCCTCCAACAGCTTCGCGCAGTGTTCCTCCAACAGCTTCCTGCAGTGCTCCTCCAACAGCTTCACGCAGTGCTCCTGCAGTGTTCCTCCAGCTTCCTGCAGTGCTCCTCCAGCTTCCTGCAGTGCTCCTGCAGCCTCCTGCAGTGCTCCTCCAACACACCAGCACTTTTTCCTCGTTGTTGACCCAAACTTCTGCACTACGGACGCTGCCCTTACACTCATTACCTTTGGAGTTATACATGTTTCTCCATGCACTTGCCTCAGAGTTTGTATTTCTTCCGTTTCTCCCAGCATCTTTTCCTCATGCCCCAACAACGCTCTATCCCTGCCCCAACAACTCTACTCCCTAGCAACGTCTCCCTTCCCTAATAACTCTCACTCCCCTGCCCCAACAACCCCTTCCTCCTTCCCTAACCTTTCTTCCTCTGCTTCACCAGCGTCCTCATCCCTGTCCCAGCAGTACCTTCTTTTTTCACTATCAACGCTCTCCCTCTGCCCTTAAACAACCCCTTCCTTAACCCTCCCTAGGTCGCTGTTCTTACCCTACATTCCTTTCCTTTGGGATATTTTGATCTAACCTCTGCATGTAGGTTAGAGCTGTGACACTTCGGGAAGTGTGACCATTGACCTGTAGAACTTGTCATTCGTCTCTAGGTAGTCATTTGTTTGGGTTGCGAGACGTGAGGAAAATGAAGGGTTAGAGGAAAGGATAGGAAGTGTGGATAGGGTGTAAGAGAACAAAGGATAACAGTAGATAGGGTGAAGTGAAATCTGGATTGAAAACCCCGTAGATTTAAGGGAAATACCTCTGTCCTGAAATTTGGGGGAGTTTCCCTGGAGTTTATCAAAAATGCGTAAATAAGGGATGTGTCCTCCTGTATTAAATTTAATTACCAGGGGGTTAGCTGTGCCTATGATGGGGCTAGTGGCAAGGTAGCCGGGGCTGGAGAGGCTAGCAGCAGGGTAGGCGTGGCTAGGGAGACACCACTGTTAACCATCGTCACACAAACTACTATTGATTTATCTCATTGGATGCTAGGCACTGTGACGGTCGGAGGGAGGGAGGTGCCAAGTCAAGTGACGCAACGACAGACGGGTGATCAAAGGGGAGTTCACTTATTGCCATCACGCTGTGCGGGTGACCCGAGACATACCTGTGACCAATTTCCAGAGTTCGTCTACGCTTGAAGCTGGATTTCCTGGTTTAACGTCTGATCAGCTAATCTGTTCCTGCCCTCGGTTCTACAGCGCCATCAAACCTAGCCCATCCGGCACTTCCTGCTAAAGTTGACGACTCTTACCTTCGTTCCACCAACATTTCTTACACCTGATGGTAGCAGGTTGAAGAGTCGTGGACCACGAACGTTGACACAGTGTACTTCTGTACATATTTTTTGTTCGTTTGGTAGTGAATTATTGTTAGCTGTTAGGGTTTTTATGACAAGAGAAAACACATCATTGTCTATATCTGAAGAAATGTTTAGACCCTCTGTTGTATAGCTGACATATACAGGCCCTCTGTTGTGCAGCTGACATATACAGGCCCTCTGTTGTGCATCTGAGATATACAGGCCCTCTGTTGTGCATCTGAGATATACAGGCCCTCTGTTGTGCATCTGAGATATACAGGCCCTCTGTTGTGCAGCTGAGATATACAGGCCCTCTGTTGTGCAGCTGAGATATACAGGCCCTCTGTTGTGCAGCTGAGATATACAGGCCCTCTGTTGTGCAGCTGAGATGTACAGGCCCTCTGTTGTGCAGCTGAGATGTACAGGCCCTCTGTTGTGCAGCTGAGATGTACAGGCCCTCTGTTGTGCAGCTGAGATGTACAGGCCCTCTGTTGTGCAGCTGAGATGTACAGGCCCTCTGTTGTGCAGCTGAGATGTACAGGCCCTCTGTTGTGCAGCTGAGATATACAGGCCCTCTGTTGTGCAGCTGAGATATACAGGCCCTCTGTTGTGCAGCTGAGATATACAGGCCCTCTGTTGTGCAGCTGAGATATACAGGCCCTCTGTTGTGCAGCTGAGATATACAGGCCCTCTGTTGTGCAGCTGAGATATACAGGCCCTCTGTTGTGCAGCTGAGATATACAGGCCCTCTGTTGTGCAGCTGAGATATACAGGCCCTCTGTTGTGCAGCTGAGATATACAGGCCCTCTGTTGTGCAGCTGAGATATACAGGCCCTCTGTTGTGCAGCTGAGATATACAGGCCCTCTGTTGTGCAGCTGAGATATACAGGCCCTCTGTTGTGCAGCTGAGATATACAGGCCCTCTGTTGTGCAGCTGAGATATACAGGCCCTCTGTTGCAGTGCAGCTGAGATATACAGGCCCTCTGTTGTGCAGCTGAGATATACAGGCCCTCTGTTGTGCAGCTGAGATATACAGGCCCTCTGTTGTGCAGCTGAGATATACAGGCCCTCTGTTGTGCAGCTGAGATATACAGGCCCTCTGTTGTGCAGCTGAGATATACAGGCCCTCTGTTGTGCAGCTGAGATATACAGGCCCTCTGTTGTGCAGCTGAGATATACAGGCCCTCTGTTGTGCAGCTGAGATATACAGGCCCTCTGTTGTGCAGCTGAGATATACAGGCCCTCTGTTGTGCAGCTGAGATATACAGGCCCTCTGTTGTGCAGCTGAGATATACAGGCCCTCTGTTGTGCAGCTGAGATATACAGGCCCTCTGTTGTGCAGCTGAGATATACAGGCCCTCTGTTGTGCAGCTGAGATATACAGGCTGAGATATACAGGCCCTCTGTTGTGCAGCTGAGATATACAGGCCCTCTGTTGTGCAGCTGAGATATACAGGCCCTCTGTTGTGCAGCTGAGATATACAGGCCCTCTGTTGTGCAGCTGAGATATACAGGCCCTCTGTTGTGCAGCTGAGATATACAGGCCCTCTGTTGTGCAGCTGAGATATACAGGCCCTCTGTTGTGCAGCTGAGATATACAGGCCCTCTGTTGTGCAGCTGAGATATACAGACCCTCTGTTGTGCAGCTGAGATATACAGACCCTCTGTTATATAGCTGAGATATACAGGGGCCCCTGTCATACACCCTTTGATGTATTTACGTTATTACATGTTCCTTTCGTTCTATTTAATGGTTTGACGTTTTGAATGGTTTGATTTTTTGTATATTTTAGCCTTTGGAAACCGTTACTAACTAACATCACGTTATTGTAGCCTCTGGAAACCGTTACTAACTAACATCACGTTATTGTAGCCTCTGGAAACCGTTACTAACTAACATCACGTTATTGTAGCCTCTGGAAACCGTTACTATCTAACATCGTTATTTTAGCCTCTGGAAACCGTTACTATCTAACATCGTTATTTTAGCCTCTGGAAACCGTTACTAACTAACATCGTTATTTTAGCCTCTGGAAACCGTTACTATCTAACATCACTTTATTTTCACTTGCCGTGGTTACATTGCTATGCGGGAGACCCCAACTGTTGATGCATATTTGGTGAGAGAGCTTCAAGTGGCTCTCGTCTTGTCGTTATTCGTTAGTTTCCGGAGAACACGACCTGTGAAGCTTACTGGAAGCCCCAATACATCAACATTTACTGGTATGATATGCGCTGCGTCGTCAGCAGCCCACAAAGATAGAAATATTGCTCGGGGATTTGCTGACACCCTCGCCGGCGGGGAAGCAGAAGCTGCTATTCTACTCTTGTGGCGGAGGTCTGCTGTGTGACGGAGGTCTGCTGTATGTTGTGTGACGGAGGTGTGTTGTGTGACGGAGGTCTGTCGTGTGTTGTGTGACGGAGGTCTGTCGTGTGTTGTGTGTCGGAGGTCTGCTGTGTTGTCGAGATCTACTCTTCAGGCACTTATTCTCCGCGTGTCTGCTTTTCGGTTGAGAGTCTGCTCTCCTCACTCCAATGATGTGTATGTTACTATTTTTCATTGCTCAGGTATCGGAATCTGACACAATCTCATGTTCCTCTGTTTGTACTACTAGAATCGAATGGTTATAATTATAACTTTCATTTTTAAAGGGGTGGAGGGGTAAGCCAGCGGAAGGCCTCGGTCAGATGACCAAAAGCTCCAGCTGCGGGTCATCATATGACTAAGACCCGCGTCGAGAAACACTTGTCCTGTTTCCCGACAAATCTTACCTAACACACTATGATGACGCACAAATTTTGGCACCCATGATACCACTACACTGGTATCATTGGTGCCATTAGTACCACTACATTGGTATCAGTGGTGCCATTAGTACCACTACATTGGTATCAGTGGTACCACTAGTACCAATGGTCTCTGCTCGAAGAGCAAAGTAGGTTAACTGTTCCTATCCGCTTAATTACATTCTTTTTTAAAATTCAGAACTTTTGCGAAAGTACGGTTCATTAGACATGTTTCTTCCCCTCGTCTCGCTCATTGGTTGTGACAGAAGTAGTTTATGGTGGTATATTCACTCACAGGGTGAGTGGCACTGTCCAGTACTGTTTTTATGGTGGTATATTCACTCACAGGGCGAGTGGCACTTTCTGATAAATTCGTCCCATAGGGAAAATTACCCTCGCTCTATCCCTTTTTCCCCTCCTCACCCCTCTTCTCACTCTACGCCGTCCACCCATCCTTCCCCTCTCCCCCACGGTCTTCCTCTTCTCCATGCCTCCTCCTCACTGCACAAGCACAATCTAAAAATGCAATTTACATACATTATGAGTGAAGTTTGTGGCTGTTAACGACAAATGGCAATAAGAAGAGCAAACTACCAGGATCACCACCACCACCACCACCACCACCACCACCACCACCACCACACAAAACCCCACCCACCGTCATTACCACCCCCACCAATACCCCACCCACCATTCTCACTCTCCACTACCACCGTCCCCACTGCGTTATACTACCTTGCACAACATCGTCAACACGTACGTGTGTGTGTGTGTGTGTGTGTGTGTGTGTGTGTGTGTGTGTGTGTGTGTGTGTGTGTGTGTGTGTGTGTGTGTGTGAACTCAAATATGTGGTTAGAGGGGTCGAATTACAGCTGGCACAGCTCCTGGCCCCCGCCGTCTCTTTGCTGGCCGTCACTAGGGTCCACCTTCTGCCTTCAAAAGCTTTGTCAAACCTTTAATATATATACAATGTGTGTGTGTGTGTCATTATTAATATTAAATAAAAATCTATCCTGGAAGGTGGCAGTTGGCATGAAATTACATAAGAAACCATTAATATTGAAGAAAATACTGTGTTACGCTGTCACATCATAAGTCGGGTCTCACGAAGACACACGCACTTGGCTATCATACACATTACCGAATGATTCTTATGTACGGGGCCACACGACCTTGTCGGGGAGAATGATAGCCGGGATGATAGTCGCTAATGATAGGCTTGCTGACCTGATCTTGGCTAATTTACGTATGATTGACACGAGTGAAAGAGCTGGGATTGGTCAGTGCCACGAGTACTACCGCAGTTGAAATGAAAGCTGGGATTGGTCAGTGCCAGTATTATAGCCGTGGTAAGGTTGGCCGTGATTGGTCAGTCTGTTAGTGTCCCTCATGGTGTGTTAGTCATACACACACTTGGTGTATTTGCGCTTGATATACACTGTTGATAAAAAAAAAAAAGCATACCACGGGTGGGGTTAGAACCCGTTTTAAGACTCTCTGATCGCGGGTTCTAACCCCACCCGTGGTATGGTTTGTTTGTAATCGTGTCATTACGATTTCGTGAGTCAGTTACACTGTTGTATGTATACTTAACACAGTGTATATATTCTTGCTGTGTATATACACTTGATAAATATTGGTGTATATACTCTGATACACACTTAGTGTATATGCACTGACTCCTCACTGTGGAGTTTATGCATTGATACATGGTTTATATACATTGATACACGCTGTATATACACTGAGACACACTATTGACGTATATACATTGATAAACGCTGTATATACACTGAGACACACTATTGACGTATATACATTGATATACGGTGTATATACACTGATGCATATTTTCACTGTACATGCAATGATATACACTGATGAATATACAGTGATATGTACTGTTGATGTATATACATTGATACACGATGTATATACACTGATTCACTGTGTTAATCAAACACTGGAAAACACTTGGTTATTCGTTGTTTCTCATCTGGTGTGTGTCTCATGAATGTGTAAGATCCAGTAAGACTTTCATTCTCAATTAATGTTTTTTCTTTAATGCATCAGTTTTAGTGGGCAAAATTGAAATGTCCCAAAAAATATCATTGGACACCTAAAAAAAAAGTGCAAAGCATTTCGAAATCTCTTTTTTTTTAATCCCTGGGCTTCCGGAGTCATCTTGGTACAAGGTCTGGAACAATTGTTCCATAACTTAGTTTTTACAAATTTTCAGAAAGTTCGGTCAGTACAATTATTTTTTTCTACAGAAACCGTCATTGTCTTAAAAAATACATGTGAATAAGTGTTCCATTGTTCTTGTAAGGCATTTTGGTTGTTCCATGCTACTTGTAAGACATTTTGGTTGTTCCATGCTACTTGTAAGACATTTTGACTGTTCCATTGTTCTTGTAAGGCATTTTGGTTGTTCCATGGTACTTGTAACACATTTTGGTTGTTCCATTGTTCTTGTAAGGCATTTTGGTTGTTCCATTGTTCTTGTAAGACATTTTGGTTGTTCCATGCTACTTGTAAGACATTTTGACTGTTCCATTGTTCTTGTAAGGCATTTTGGTTGTTCCATTGTTCTTGTAAGGCATTTTGGTTGTTCCATTGTTCTTGTAAGGCATTTTGGTTGTTCCATTGTTCTTGTAAGACATTTTGGTTGTTCCATTGTTCTTGTAAGGCATTTTGGTTGTTCCATTGTTCTTGTAAGACATTTTGGTTGTTCCATTGTTCTTGTAAGACATTTTGGTTGTTCCATTGTTCTTGTAAGACATTTTGGTTGTTCCATTGTTCTTGTAAGACATTTTGGTTGTTCCATTGTTCTTGTAAGACATTTTGGTTGTTCCATTGTTCTTGTAAGGCATTTTGGTTGTTCCATTATTCTTGTAAGACATTTTGGTTGTTCCATTGTTCTTGTAAGGCATTTTGGTTGTTCCATTGTTCTTGTAAGGCATTTTGGTTGTTCCATTGTTCTTGTAAGACATTTTGGTTGTTCCATTGTTCTTGTAAGACATTTTGGTTGTTCCATGGTACTGTAACACATTTTGGTTGTTCCATTGTTCTTGTAAGGCATTTTGGTCCATTGTTCTTGTAAGGCATTTTGGTTGTTCCATTGTTCTTGTAAGACATTTTGGTTGTTCCATTGTTCTTGTAAGACATTTTGGTTGTTCCATTGTTCTTGTAAGACATTTTGGTTGTTCCATTGTTCTTGTAAGACATTTTGGTTGTTCCATCGTTCTTGTAAGACATTTTGGTTGTTCCATTGTTCTTGTAAGACATTTTGGTTGTTCCATGGTACTTGTAACACATTTTGGTTGTTCCTTGGTACTTGTAAGATACATTTTGGACACTGTTACTACGACTATCATCCCCCATCCCACCACAAATCACAACCACCACCACGACTACTACCACCGCCGCCACCACCACCATTATCATCACCATTGCCATTACCACCAACACCATCACCGTTGCCACTTTCAACACTGTCACTATCATCACCAAGCATGGCCATCACTACTGAGCTGTTATCATCGCCTCTACATCACCACAACTAACAGCTGCTACTACCCTCCTCACCATCACTAACAGCTGCTACTACCTTCACCATCACCACCATTAATAGCTGCTCCTATCTTCATTAATAGCTGCTCCTATCTTCAAAATCACCACTAACAGCTGGTCCTATCTTCACCGCTAACAGCTGGTCCTATCTTCAACACCGCTAACAGCTGCTACTACCTTCACCACCGCTAACAGCTGCTACTACCTTCACCGCTAACAGCTGCTACTACCTTCACCGCTAACAGCTGCTACTACCTTCACCACTAACAGCTGCTACTACCTTCACCATCACCACCACTAATATCTGCTACCTCCACCACCACCAACAGCTGCTCCTACACTACCACTAGCAGCTGCTACTACCTCCACCATCACTAACAGCTGCTGCTACCTTCACCATCACCACCACTAATAGCTGCTACTACCTTCACCACCAACAGCTACTCCTATCTTCACTACCACTAGCAGCTGCTACTACCTCCACCATCAATAACAGCTGCTACTACCTCCACCATCAATAACAGCTGCTACTGCCTTCACCACCACTAATAGCTGCTACTACCTCCACCATCACTAACAGCTGCTCCTATCTTCACTACCACTAGCAGCTGCTCCTATCTTCACTACCACTAGCAGCTGCTACTACCTCCACCATCAACAGCTGCTACTACCTTCACCATCACCACCACTAATAGCTGCTACTACCTCCACCATCATTAACAGCTGCTCCTATCTTCATTATCACTAGCAGCTGCTACTACCTTCACCATCACCACCACTAATAGCTGCTACTACCTCCACCATCACTAACAGCTGCTCCTATCTTCACTATCACTAGCAGCTGCTACTACCTTCACCATCACCACCACTAATAGCTGCTACTACCTTCACCATCACCACCACTAATAGCTGTTACTACCTCCACCATCACTAACAGCTGCTCCTATCTTCACTAGTAGCTGCTACTACCTCCTCCATCACTAACAGCTGCTACTACCTTCACCACCACCATAGCACAACAATCTACACACCCACCACCATCACCATTAACAGACTGTGTGAGGCTTTTACCCTATGGCTGAGGGAGGGAGGGAGAGAGAGAGAGAGAGAGAGAGGCGATAAACTCGACAAAATGTATTACACAAAGCAACGATTACAAGTATAGGTGTGGGCGTTACCTGCCACCCACACTGTTGTGGGCGGTGACTGCCACCCACACTGCTGTGGGCGGCACTTGCCACCCACGCTGCTGTGGGCGGTACTTGCCACCCACACTGCTGTGGGCGGTACTTGCCACCCACACTGTTGTGGGCGGTACCTGCCACCCACACTGTTGTGGGCGGTACTTGCCACCCACACTTCATCTCTGTATTATTCTCTCCTCCTTCCTCCACCCTTTGTGTTTCCCTTTAGTGTTTCTCTCGCCAGTGAGAGTGACACTGATCCACACTACAACTTTATCCACTCACTTCCCTCTTCCTCCTTTGTTCTCTCTCTCTCTCTCACTCTCTCTTTCTCTCTTTCTCTCCCCTCCATCCTCGTGTCTGTTCCTTTCACCGCCAATTCATTCCGTCTCTCTGCGTCTCTCACCTCTCTCTCTCTCTCTCCCTCTCTATCCTCCCTCTCCCTCTCTCCTTCTCTGCCGCTTCATTATCATGTTACTTGTGTCTGTCCACTCTACGGAATCCGATTTTCCTCCAGTGTTTTTCCTCACGATTCTATCATTTTCCAACACTGTCTCTCCCACCTGTTTATCTTTTCCATACTTTACGTGTCCTGTTTGTTCGTATGGATCTTCTCTTTACATTTCTGCCATTCTGTTATCTTTATTACGTCCTGTGAGTAACTTGGCTGTTGATCGTAAGCTTCCTGTTTTGACTTGCCCAACTCTCCGTTTTCTTTGACTTGCCCAACACCAGTACATACGCACATCCTCGCACCCCAGGTACCGCCCACTGTGTGGGGGAAACGTTGATAATAAGGCATCACTTTGAGCTTATCCACTGTGTCGATATTGTGTATCATGTCTGTCCACCTTCACTTACAAGGTGAGTAGCACTGTCCAGTACTGTCTTTATGGTGGTATGTTCATTCACAGGGTGCTTGGCACTGTCCAGTACTGTCTTTATGGTGGTGTATCCACTCATAGGGTGAGTGGCACTGCCTTCAGTGCAAAATCTATATAAAAAATGCTCGATTCCCCATTTTTGCTTCAGTATTCTTGCCTTCCGCTCTTGTATTAGTTTTATATGTACACCTCCGCAACACACACACACACACACACACACACACACACACACACACACACACACACACACACACACCTGACGACGCTGGAGGACATAAGTGTCAGGGGAGACATGATAACGACATACAGAATACTGCGTGGAATAGATAAGGTGGACAGGCAGCATGTTCCAGAGGTGGGACACAGAAACAAGGGGTCACAACTGGACGCTGAAGACTCGGGCGAGTCAAAGGGATGTTAGGAAGTATTTCTTCAGTCAGAGTTGTCAGGAAGTGGAATAAGTTCTGTCAAGCACCTTAACTACTGAGAACGCTTGGAAGCACTTGACTTGTACTCGTTGGAACGCAGGAGGGAGAGATATATCATAATCTACACTTCGAAAATCCTGGAAAGAATGGTCCCAAATCTACACACAGAAATCACTCCCTACGAAAGTAAAAGACTGGGCAGGCGATGCAAAATGCCCCCAATTAAAAGTAAGGGCGCCATTGGTACACTAAGGGAAAACACCATAAGTATCTGGGGCCCAAGACTGTTCAACAGCCTACCATCAAGCATTAGGGGAATTACCAATAAACCACTGGCTGCCTTCAAGAGAGAGCTGGACAGATACCTAAAGTCAGTGCCGGATCAGCCGGGCTGTGGCTCGTACGTTGGACTGCGTGCGGCCAGCAGTAACAGCCTGGTTGATCAGGCCCTGATCCACCGGGAGGCCTGGTCATGGACCGGGCCGCAGGGGCGTTGATCCCCGGAATAACCTCCAGGTAATAGTCTAGCAAGTGATGTAGTGGAAGCAGGAACCATACATTGCTTTAAGACGAGGTACGACAAAGCTCGGGGAGCAGAGACAGAGAGCACCTACCAGCGATCAGTGAAGAGGCGGGGCCAGGAGCTGTGCCTCGACCCCTGCAGCCACAGTTAGGCGAGTACAATTAGGCGAGTGTACACACACACACCAGTATGACCACCATTTCACCAGTCCTAACTCCTGCTCACCATTTCAATCAGGTCCTGGACCATTTTATCAGGTTCTGCACCATTTTCTTAGGTTCTGGACTATTTTATCAGATCCTGGACCATGTCATCAGATCCTGGACCATGTCTTCAGGTCCTGGACCTTTTCATCAGGTCCTGGACCATTTCATCAAGTCCTGGGCTATTTCGTCAGGTCCTGGCCTAGCATTTCATCAGGTCCTAGACCATTTTATCAAGCCCTAGATCATTTCGTCAGGTCCTGGACCATTTCATCAGACCTCAGCTCGAAGGACCATAAATTTCCCGTGGGGTCAGCATGTGTGTTTACCTTCGGCCGAGGTATAGGGGTTGGGGGAGGGATATGGGTGGGGGGGGGAGCAATGGGGAGAGGGTTGGTGATGGACAGGGAGGAGGAAGGGGAGTGAGGGAGCCGGGCAAACGAATTTGTTTTGCACTGGTGAGATTGTAACTCAAAGTGCACTTCGGTACTGGAACAAAACACACACACACACACACACACACACACACACACACACACACACACACACACACACACACACACACACATACACATACACATACACATATGTGGATGACATGACGGAAAGGATAGACTCAGAAGTGTCCCTATTTGCAGATGATGTGAGGTTAATGAGGAGAATTAAATCAGATGCCGATCAGACAGGACTACAAAGAGACCTGGACAGGCTGGACCCGTGGTCCAGCAACTGGCTCCTAGAATTTAACCCCGCCAAATGTAAAGTCATGAAGATCGGAGAAGGGCAGAGAAGATCGCAAAGTATAGGCTAGGTGGCCAAAGACTGCAGACCTCGCTCAAGGAGAAAGATCTTTGGGTGAGTATAACACCGAGCATGTCTCCGGAAGCACACATTAACCAGATAACTACTGCGGCATATGGGCGCTTGGCAAACCTGAGAATAGCGTTCCGATACCTTAGTAAGGAATCGTTCGAGACACTGTACACTATGTACGTCAGGCCCATACTGGAGTATGCAGCACCAGTTTGGAACCCACACCTGGTCAAGCACGTCAAAAAATTAAGAGAAAGTGCAAAAGTTTGCAACAAGGCAAAGGGTATGTCCTACGAGGAGAGGTTAAGGGAAATCGACCAGACGACACTGGAGGACAGGAGAGATAGGAGGGTCATGGTAACGACATATAAAATATTGAGAGGAATTGACAAGGTGGACACAGACAGGATGTTCCAGAGATGGGTCACAGCAACAAGGGGCCACAGATGGAAGTTGATGATTCAGATGAATCACAGGGATGTTAGGAAGTATTCCTTCAGAGTTGTCATGAAGTGGAATAGTCTGGGAAGTGATGTTGTGGAGGCAGGATCCATACATAGCATTAAGAAGAGGTATGATAAAGCTCGTAGAGCAGGAAGAGTGACCTAGAAGCGGCCAGTGAAGAGGCGGGGCCAGGAGCTGTGAATCGACCTCTGCAACCACAAATCGGCGAGTACACACACACACACACACACACACACACACACACACACACACACACACACACACACACACACACACACACACACACACACACACACATGCGCATACAACAGGCCTAGTGTCTAATCGACATGTGCCTAGGACCAAATGGTAACTAACACACACACACACACACACACACACACACACACACACACACACACACACACACACACACACACACACACACACACACACACACACACGCACGCACGCACACATTGGTTCTGATTTAATACCACATGTTCGATGAAGCTTTGGCAGCTGAGTTTGTTTGTAAACAGTGTGAGTCGCTGGGTGGACGGGAGGTTCGTTTAGTGAGTAAATACTGAATATGTGAAGGAGACTCGGTGACTGATATTCATCACGGTGAATACAACGTGAGTTTTGTTTTCTATGTATGTACTCAAGGGGGTGGTGCATGTTGGTGTGGGGAGTTAAAGATCATGTAGGGGGTGTTGAGCTTCAGATCATGTGGGGTTGTTGAGCTTAAGCTGCTGGTCCTGAGCTTAACCTTCAGTCGACCTGTTATTGATCTTTGTCGTACTTTTGAATCAGCGTGCAAAAAATGGCGGCAGGTAGAGAAATGTGAAGACACAGCAGGGCGACACTTTATTGCACAATGTTTCGCTCATAGGTGTGCAAAATGTTGTCTAGTAAAGGCTTGATCTGTTCTACAAGTCTTTGTATTACCCGCGTTTTGAATACACGATTGACTTGGACTTGCTTTGCCTCCTCTAGCCCATTCCACTCACTACACTAGTGTCCCGTAGCTCGGTTGGTAGCGCAGTCAGCTCACACAGAGGTCCGTGGTTCGATCCCCGGTACGGGTGGAAATATTCGGGCGTATTTCCTTAACGCAACTGCTGTCCCAGTTCAGTCAGCAGTAAGTAGGTACCTGGATGTTAGTCGACTGGTGTGGGTTGCATCCTTGCAACAAAATTAGCCTAATTTGTTTGAAATGCTCCGCATAACAAGGTTTTTTTATACAGTATGTCATTGATGTCAGCTAGGACTGTATGTCATTGATGTCAGCTAGGACTGTGTCATTGATGTCAGCTAGGACTGTATGTCATTGATGTCAGCTGGGACTGTATGTCATTGATGTCAGGACTGTATGTCATTGATGTCAGCTAGGACTGTATGTCATTGATGTCAGCTAGGACTGTATGCCATTGATGTCAGCTAGGACTGTATGTAATTGATGTCGGCTAGGACTGTATGTCATTGATGTCAGCTAGTACTGTATGTCATTGATGTCAGCTAGGACTGTCATTGATGTCAGCTAGGACTGTATGTCATTGATGTCAGTTAGGACTGTATGTCATTGATGTCAGCTAGGACTGTATGTCATTGATGTCAGCTAGGACTGTATGTCATTGATGTCAGGACTGTCATTGATGTCAGCTAGGACTATGCCATTGATGTCAGCTAGGACTGTATGTCATTGATGTCAGCTAGGACTGTATGTCATTAATGCCAGCTAGGACTGTATGTCATTGATGTCAGCTATGACTGTATGTCATTGATGTCAGCTAGGACTGTATGTCATTGATGTCAGCTAGGACTGTATGTCATTGATGTCAGCTAGGACTGTATGCGTTGTACTTGTAGAAATAAAGATTATTATTATTAAAATGCTTTCCTGCATCTGTGGAGGGTACGTGAGTCAGCGGACCTCCAGCAGCAATAACCTGATTGACCAGGCAAGCACTAAACAACCCGACTCAGGGCCTGGTTGCTGGAATGGGAAAACTCTGGAAACCCATCAAAGGTATATACAAAGGTGGCTGGCCTGATTATTCAGCCTTTCCTTTGTGTCTTATTCTAATTCTTCTCATTTTAAACAGTCTGTCCTTATCCACCTGATTATCTTGTACTCCGTGATCGTGGCTGTCACCTTTTACCCTACTTTGATATCTGTAGGTCCGCAATTCTTCCGTCTCAGGCGTCTTCAAGTGGTTGACTAGGTGAGGGCTTCACACTAGTTCTGCGTCCTCGTCTGGTGTAGTGTATCTTGAATGATTCACAGTTTACGTTCCTGAAAGCACTTCTTAAATATACCAGTCATGTATTTACTGGGGATAGAGAGAGAGAGGTTAAGTGTAATGTTTACCCCTGGGTCCCTTTCATCATGCCTTTCTTGTGGTTGTTTCCCACCCAGATGATACTCGCCAATCACCTCTTCTACCTTCATTACTGTTCACTTGTTGAGTTGATATTATATATTCATTGAAACTTTCCTTCAGTTTGTCTTCCCACAGTAACTGTTATCCTCGTTATTCACCTTACTCTCCAGTTATGGCAGCCACTTTCACACGAATTGCCGGTCGTGCGTTCCTGAGTGCTCGGTACGCGGGGACGCATTTTTATATTTTGAGGTAAAATTTTCTCGTGTACGGTAACAGATTTGGAGAATGGGTTGTCTTCTCTGCTTGGCATTATGTGGAGAGAGCAACATGTGGGCATCAGTTGCCCCCTTTACACATGTTAGATATGGTATTGTCTTACATAGTAACATATGATTAACTTACCTAGGATACCATATTAAAGTCGAAGTAAGTCTTGTGTTATCTAAGTATTAGATGCAGTAACAGTCACAGATAACAAACACTGCCTTGTGTCAACAATGTAATGCTTGTGTAGTATATTGTGCTAATTCATTAATAAGCAGGCGTCCTGGCCGAGCTTAGTCACGTGACCCCCTCGCACATACGTCGTGCCTCAGAACGCTCTGTCTCACTCTCGACAAGGCCTAGGAGGCAAACAGATGTGCATAGGCCTGGTTCAAAACGAATATTCAATACAGTACCTCCAGTAGCAGTTCTATAGTTGTATTCTACCATCACTTCCTCAATCTCAAACCCCCATACTTATGTCTCATCCATGGGATCAGATCTATTGTTTAACACTCGGATGCTTTCTGAGAGACCTTCTGACAGTTGAAAGAGGACGGCAATGTGAGCAGAAGGATGATTGTAATGTGCGCACACGATAAGTGTGTTGAAGGGAGATGGAGAGATACGAGCATGTGTGGTGGGCAGGGCATTCTTCACGAGGCGTCTGGTAGTGATTCGGATGGGCCTTTTCCAGCGACACCTTTTGTGCCTTTTCAACGGTATCCTTTTGTCCCATTTTCATTGGTATCTTATTTTTTCTGGTGGCATATTTTGCATTTCTTAGAGGTTTCTTTGTTGTCGCGTTCAGTGTTTTGTTTGCGCCTCATACCTGCAGATTTTCCTTTATTTCTCATTGCTTCTGTTGTGATCTCTTCAGCGCCTCTGTGTTACTTATCCAGCGTTTTTTTTTTTTTTTTGACATCTTCATCATTCTGGTTACTTATCCAGCGCCTCTTCTGACGGATACAAAGTAGTACTTTCTACGGTATTGAGAGAAGACAGCGTATCGGTCTGTGTGGAGGGTTATCAATAAAGCAGTAACTGACTAAATAAAGTTGTATATCAAGCGATATGTTTTCACAATAAAGCTTGTTCTGTGCCTGTCTTTTCTTCATCTTTCAATAATTTCCAGCGCCGCTTTCAAACCATTTAACAACACTCTTTTCTGCTTCTGTTTCTCTCCTGTTTTTGCCACTTTTCAGTTTGTGTCTTTAGCATCTCCCTCATTGTATTTTTTTTTTCGCCATTTCCAGCGGCTCTTAATTTTTTTTCCAGCAGTTTAAGCCTGGTATTAGCGTCGTTCCAGCAACACGGTTTTCCTGACTTTTTTTCCAGCAGCGTGGCCGCTTCCAGGCCCATGCTGGGCCTGGAAGCGTCATCTTGGAGGCGCTTATGTATCGCATTCCTTAGCTGGAATGGTCCCCCACTTGCCTGGGTTTTACCGCCCGACGGAAGATTTTTATTCCCATCAATTTGTTGACGTGAGTGAGCGTGGCTGCCGGTAATTGAGACGGCGGTCAGGGACTCGACTGGGGAATATGGCCGCGGGATTGACTAGGCTCGCTGAATGGAGGACGGCGGCACGGTGGAGGGAATTGATGGGTTCTGTGGTCTGGAGGATCACAGAGTAGAGGTTTCTGTGGGTCGTGAGGAGCGTAGAGCGAACGATTCTGTTGCTGAGGATCAATGGTTGGGAGAATCATGGAGTGAAGGGTTCTGTGGTAGGGAGGATCAGTTGAGTGGAGAGAACTGGGATTCTGTGTTTGAGTATTTGCTTATTCTCATCTTGTTTATCCACTAAAATAATACAAACCTGTATACAGTACAATAACATTTAAAATAAACTGTGGATCTTTAGCTACTCAGAAGCCGAACGGAAACTATGAATTCAACAGGCATTTCCCACGTAAGAAGGATCTAAAATAACTCTACATCATTCTGACATTCTTACATTGACAATATAATTCGAATTGATTCATTTCTTATTAAAATGGGCCAAGACAGCTTTACAAAAAAAAAAAAAAAAGATATCTTAAAAATCTGACATAAATGATGAGTTGACCTTTGAGACAGAGCACTGCCCTAGTTAATATGTTAGTTATAGACGCAAATTTGATCACTCTAGATACATATTGTTTGAATTTTATTAAGTTTGTTCGTGTTGTGTGAATCACTTAACCCCAGAGTGACTTCGCTGATCCGACCTCTCGCCTGCCTACGCTTGTATAAATCTACTTTTATATCCCTGTGTATTGCCTGAAGAAACCTGTCCACGGGTGAGACGTCTCCGTAAACTTCCTCTCTGCAATTGTATTTTTTCACCACTTGTCGGTTTTGTGCCATTTGTCTCAATCTCATTAGCATAGGTTATATGTTTCCGTCAAGTGGGCGGAGCATTTAGAAGAAAGACATGGATTTCTGCAACTAACAATACTGAGACCAGCCGGGAATCGAACCCGGGGCATTTAGACTTAACCCACAAGTGAGTTAAGGCGTCGGGAAGTTAGCTTGGTTTCCAGGAGCCCGGGTTCGATTCCCGGTTGGTCGCAGTATTGTTAGTTACCTAAAAACCACTTTGTTCTGTTGATGCATTAATTAATTTCTGCATTAAGTAATCTGTCAGTGAGAAAACCTCCCCGTGGGTGTACCTCGGGACACAGCCCAAGTGTTGCTTGTAAAACCTTGGTAGAGGACAGAGGATAGGATGCCACTGATGTTAATTTTGGTATGCTCAGGTATATTACAGCTCTATCAATATCTGGTGCAGGTTTTAAATAAAGAAATTTGATAAAACTGGTGAGTGTGCAGTGAGGAAGATCAGGGCATTGTTATTATTGAGAGAAGACTTGCAAGACATCTACTGCTTAGGTTGTGCGGGGAAACTTACGACATACCACCTACCACTAGCAGGAGAAGTTACTAGGCATCCCACTTACCACTTGAACCTCCTGATCCTTGCGGGTCGCCGGCAGCAGCAGCCTGGTTGACTAATCAAACACCAGACAAGGCTGGCCCAGGGCCGGGCTGCAGGAGTAGGAACACTCTTTAAGGGTATACTAAAGGTATGGTCATGAAGGAAGATGATCTGGGGAAAATTGGGTAAAAGAGGGAAACATCTGGAGTGCCAACTAAGAGGCTGTGAGGTTGAGCACACTTCAACTCTCCAGGTGGTGGGATGAAACAACATCCTGCTGGTAAAACATCAGCTGTTGGCGGTGAAACATCCGCTGGTGGTAAAACATTAGCAGCTGGTGGTGGCGGTGATGCGGGAATGTTTGTCGTTCATGAGATAAACAAGTTCTCACACACACACACACACACACACACACTGAGGGACATAAGGTGTCTGAGGGACATAAGGTGATAATTGCAGTAATGTACAACCCACCACAGAACTGCAGGAGACCAAGAGAAGAATACGATGAGAGCAACAGAGCCATGGCCGACACACTAGCCGTTGTGGCCAGGAGAGCACACATGGGGGGAGCAAAGTTACTAGTTATGGGTGATTTCAATCACAAGGAGATTGACTGGGAAAACCTGGAGCCCCATGGGGGTCCCGAAACATGGAGAGCCAAGATGATGGATGTAATACTGGAAAACCTCATGCATCAACATGTTAGAGACACTACCAGAGAGAGAGAAGATGAACCAGCAAGACTGGACCTTGTATTCACCTTGAGTAGTTCAGACATGGAGGATATCTTGTATGAAAGGCCCCTGGGAGCTAGTGATCATGTGGTTCTGTGCTTCGACTACATAGTTGAGCTCCAAAAGGGGGAACTACTCAGGCATGAGGAACTTCCTTCAAAACATTCAGTGGGAGAGGGAACTGACAGGAAAACCAGTACAAGAATTGATGGACTATGTGGCAACAAAATGCAAGGAGGCAGAGGAGAGGTTTGTTCTCAAGGGAAACAGAAATAATAGGAAGAACAGAACGAGTCCTTTGTTCACCCAAAGGTGATGAGAATTTGGCCTTACCAGCTAAGATATAATTATATAATGAACACTTAGCTGATAAATGACAGCAAATCGTCTACACAGCCGTCCCTGCAGACGAGGTCTAGATGCTGTCGAAACCATCACAACAGTGGGCTGTCAAGAGATACAATTTGTAAGTATAAATTACCCCTAGGGGGTGTTATGTCAGCATATTTCATTCGATGATGGCTGACAAATACTTACTTGTTTGGACTCAAAAGTCCACACCTTACTGCCGATTATAGGTTGATTACAAACTCCTTGTGACTCAAGAATTGCGCAATCCCCCGATCTACAAGAAATTCGTAACATACCTTGCTCTTTGTAACGTGAGCTATGGTGTTCTCAACACCTTCGACAGATATCGGTGACTTGATAGAAGCTGAAGTGTCCTTGGATGTCCACGTCTTCCATTGTCTAGGAAACGCACACTGGTACACTATGTTCCACAAGATTTGTTTTTATTGTTCACAATGTATCACAAGAGAAGCTGATCACACTTCTCTTAAGTGTTTATTGTGTTGTGTGAGACACTTTATTCACACTAACGCACAGATCAGTGTCCTTTGCTGGTTATCCTGGCGTCAGTGTCTCGTAGTAGAGTCAAAGTTAGTCTGGCGTCGTCACACCGCTCCATGCCGTCACTGCCCCAATGCACAAAAAAAACGCTGACCTAGTACCTTGCATCCTTGTCACCTCCTCGATGAAGCAAAGCAAAATGTTTGTTTCTTGCTGTCTTAATCATAGACAACAATGTACACTAGTTTTACTATGGTAATAAAGTGGGAGCAGGATTTTCCTTAATTGTCCTGCTAAGTAAGAGATGTACTGTCTCTTATAAAAATACACGTTGCAACACCGCTGCAAGGAGCAGAGGTCATTTGACCACGCATACGACATCTGTGATCAATTACTCACTCTAGCAGTAAACAAGACGCTCGCCCCTTCTAGTGGCCCCTCAGGGCTGAGAGGGCTGAAGGGGGCTGATACCCCCCTCCTGGAGAAAATTTCTCCACAAAAGGTGTAGGGAGGCAAAAACTAGGTGTACTAGAGAATGGAAAAGGTACAGAAGACAGAGAACTCAGGAAAATAGAGATTAGCCGAAGAGCCAGAAACGAATATGCACAGATAAAAGGGAGGCTCAGCGACAATATGAAAATGACATAGCATCGAAAGTCAAGACTGACCCGAAGCTGTTGTACAGCCACATCAGTAGGAAAACAACAGTCAAGGACCAGGTAATCAGACTGAGGAAGGGTGATGGGGAATTCACAAGAAACGACCGAGAGGTATGCGAGGAGCTCAACACGAGATTTAAAGAAGTATTTACAGTGGAAACCAGTAGGACTCCAGGAAATCAGAACAGGGGGGTACACCAGCAAGTGCTGGATGAGGTACATATAACCAAGGAGGAAGTGAAGAAGCTGCTATGCGAACTTGACACCTCAAAGGCGGTGGGACCAGACAACATCTCTCCGTGGGTCCTTAAAGAGGGAGCAGAGATATTGTGTGTGCCATTAACAAAGATCTTCATCACATCATTTGAAACTGGGCAACTCCCTGAGGTATGGAAGATGGCAAATGTAGTTCCAATTTTTAAAAAGGGAGACAGACATGAGGCACTAAACTACAGACCTGTATCACTAACGTGTATAGTATGCAAGGTCATGGAGAAGATCATCAGAAGGAGAGTGGTGGAGCACCTGGAAAGAAACAAGTGTATAATTGACAACCAGCACGGTTTCAGGGAAGGAAAATCCTGTGTCACAAACCTACTAGAGTTTTATGACAAGGTGACAGAAGTAAGACAAGAGAGAGAGGGGTGGATCGACTGCATTTTTTTGGACTGCAAGAAGGCCTTCGACACAGTCCCTCACAAGAGGTTACTGCAAAAGCTAGAGGATCAGGCACACATAACAGGAAAGGCACTGCAATGGATCAGAGAATACCTGACAGGGAGGCAACAACGAGTCATGGTACGTGACGAGGTGTCAGAGTGGGCGCTTGTGACAAGCGGGGTTCTACAGGGGTCAGTCCTAGGACCTGTGCTGTTCTTGGTATATGTGAACGACATAACGGAAGGGATAGACTCAGAAGTGTCCTTGTTTGCAGATGATGTGAAGTTAATGAGAAGAATCAAATCGGATGAGGATCAGGCAGGACTACAAAGAGACCTGGACAGGCTACAAGCCTGGTCCAGCAACTTGCTCCTTGAGTTTAACCCTGCCAAATGCAAAGTCATGAAGATTGGGGAAGGGCAAAGAAGACCGCAGACACAATATAGTTTAGATGGCCAAAGACTGCAAACCTCACTCAAGGAAAAAGATCTGGGGGTGAGTATAACACCGAGCATATCTCCTGAGGCGCACATCAATCAGATAACTGCTGCAGCATACGGTGCCTGGCAAACCTACGGATAGCGTTCCGATACCTCAGTAAAGATTCGTTCAAGACTCTGTATACCATTTACGTCAGGCCCATACTGGAGTATGCAGCACCAGTTTGGAATCCACACCTAGTCAAGCACGTCAAGAAATTAGAGAAAGTGCAAAGGTTTGCAACAAGGCTAGTCCCAGAGCTACGGGATTGTCCTACGAAGAAAGGCTGAAGGAAATCGGCCTGACGACACTGGAGGACAGGAGGATCAGGGGAGACGTGATAACGACATATAAAATACTGCGCGGAATAGACAAGGTGGACAAAGACGGGATGTTCCAGAGAGGGGACACAGACGCAAGAGGTCACAATTGGAAGTTGAAGACTCAGATGAATCAAAGGGATGTTAGGAAGTATTTCTTCAATCATAGAGTAGTCAGGCCATGGAATAGCCTAGAAAGTGACGTAGTGGAGGCGGGAACCATACATAGTTTTAAGGCGAGGTATGATAAAGCTCATGGGGCAGGGAGAGAGAGGACCTAGTAGCAATCAGCGAAGAGGCGGGGCCAGGAGCTATGACTCGACCCCTGCAACCACAAATAGGTGAGTACACTATATCTGCCTCTCCTCCTCCCTCACGCCATAATTCTTCCTTCATTCTCACGTATCCTAATGCCCCGTGTTTGATGGCATCTCCTTCCTTCTCACCCCCACACAACTCTCGCTCTCCAACCCACCTTCCTACCTTCCCACCCTCCCTCTGACCCTCCCACCCTCCCTCTGACCCTCCCACCTCATCAGTGTGCCACGCCTGCAGTGTTTTAGTCTGGTAGTCCAACATAATCTGGCTCTTCCTTGGACTTGCACATAAAAATGTCTTGGGTACTCTTTTTTTTTTCTAGGAGGAGCCACTCCCTCACTTCCTGCCTTCCCTCCCGCACTCTTTATAACTGTCCCTTCCCCTCCTATTCCTCTCCTTCACTTCCTCTTTCCCTTCGTCCCTCCTCCCTTTACTTTCTCTCTCCTGTGTTTTCTTCCCTTTCTCACCCCTCTGTTTCTCTCTCTCCCTTCTTTCCCTTTCATTATCTGCTGCTTTCCTCCCTTCCTACCCTCTCTTTTCTTTCATCCTTCCCCCTCCTATCCTCCCTCCCTCCCTTAACTCCCTTTCTTCACTTAATTCCTTTGCCTCCTTCCCCCTGTCTGCATTCCCTCCCTTCCTGCAATTATTCTGTTCCAAGAATCGGTAGATATATATTATTTACTAAATAATACCCAACATATTGGTGTAATACCCAGTATAAATAATGTACCGCCTATATAGTCAGTAAACTATTTAAACCACTGAGAACGACTATTTGTACTTGGAATGTACTCTCTGGAGTGGGGGACAGGTGCTTGAGTTTCTGCCTGCCTCCATACACCTGGAATATACTGGAGGGTCTAGTCTCAAATCTGCATAACTACATACAGGAGTCAGAGATACGGGAGGAAGTGTAAAATAGACCTGGCGAGAAGCAGGGTTCCGTGGGTACAATAAGAGAACATCGTATCAACATCCGTGCTCCAAAACTATTCATCCTGCTACCAGCGCATATCAGCAATATTTCCGGGACAGGCCAAGGACCAGATCAACCAGGTTGTGTTGGTTATGTGGGCCAGCAGGCCGCCAACAACAGCCTGGCTGACTAGCCAGTAGAAAAATGCTCTTGAAACCAGTCACAGGTATACCATAGGGCTTGGAGAGGTATGTTGGCACTGGCTAAAAATGGTGGTGTGTTTAATCACTGTTGAATCCCTTGTTTGTGTCAGCCTGTCACTCTTATGGTATTGTGTGGGTGGTATTGTATTAGGAGTATTGTGTTTTTGGTGTTGTGTGGGCGGTATTATGTTGGTGTTTTTGTGTGGGTGGTATTGTGTTGGTGGTAATGCAATGATAGTATTGTGTTGGTGTTATTGTGTAGGAGGTATTGTGTGGGTGGTATTGTATTGGTTGTATTGTGTTAGTGGTTTTGTGTTGGTATTGTGTTAGTGGTGGTGTTGGTGGTTTTGTGTTGGGGGTATTATACTGGAGATACCCATTCCTGAGGCTCTCCCTTCCCTCCAGCCCTGACTTTGTTTTCCATTCCCCCATACCCCCCCTTCTCTCTCTCTCTCTCTCTCTCTCTCCCTCCCTCCCTCCCTCCCTCATTTTGCCTGTTCCTCCTTGTACACTTTGCTCACCTCTCCATCGTAGCTTCACAGAGTGGTTGTGTGCCACCCATTGGCTGAAAACGCTGTAGCAGTGGCACTTGCAGCAACTTGGCAGTGATCTCTTGTAGCAGCCTGGCGGTGACACTCGCGTAGCAGCCTGGCGGTGACACTCGCGTAGCAGCTTGGCAGTGACACTCATTTAGCATACTAACAGTGGCACTCCCTCAGCTGACAAATTGTATCCCCTTGCTGGTTGCTGGTGTTGTTGATCTTAACACCTCCAGTGGTCCTCTCTGATCCATTACGGTAGACCCGGCCTCCACTGAGAGAGAGAGAGAGAGAGAGAGAGAGAAAGAGAACAACATGACTAGTCAGCAACAACATATGTTTCAGCATGGTGACAGAGAATAGCAATGTGTGTGTTATATGCAGAATTGACGCGGATTTAAACGCATCCATCACGAGCAGGTAGGTACCCTCGCGTACAAGTTCACTAGCAGCTACACAGTCACGTTCCCATACCTGTGTAGTATACACTGTAGGTACACACACATGCCAGTACACACTGCTACACAGTCACGTTCCCTTACCTGTGTAGTCATACACTGTAGATACACACGTATGCTACTACACACACACACACACACACATACACAATCACTCAGTAAATTGGAAGCAACGGGGCAGGTTGTCCGTGTGCGTGTTTGTGTGTACTTATTGGAGGAAGCGGGTCAGATGAGCGTTGTGCATGTTTGTGTGTGTTTACCGAGTTGTGTTTGCAGGGATCGAAGCTCAACTCCTGGCCCTTGTGTGTCTGTGTGTATGTACTTAGTTGAAGTCAGGGGTTTTGAGCTTCAGTTGTTGCGCCTTTAGCCTTCCAAGGCTCTCTAAGGGAGCCACATCTGGAAAAGTTCCAGGGCCCAGTTCATGCATATAAAGGTTTTGAAACTACCTCTAGCCATTGGAAAAAAGTCATCGTCAAGTAACGTTACCAATCAGATAACTGCATTTCCTTCCCAAGGGAAGTCATTATGAGTGAATGGTTCTCACTCATACTGACTGTTTAGACTCTTTCAAAATTTCGTAAAGAAATGGTATGAAAGATATAACAAAAGTGATAGTAAAAAAAAGGTCTTGGAAAGGGCCAATTAGTAACGTAGTAAAGGCACAACCAGATCTCTCCAGTATTTCTGTAATTGAGTCTTAAAAGGTTTTTAACCTCCTTTTGGCTGACTTTATCTGGACTTGTCGATTTTTTAAGCTGTGTCTTACTCTAGTTTATGTTCTCTTCTACTACCACTGCTTAAACTGATTCTCTTCTACTATCCTGCATATACTGTATGTCTTATTCTACCCCTGCATGTATTGACTTATACTACCACTGCTTCACTATTTTTTTCGACACTTGAGACGTGTATCGTGATATTGTTTGCCTGTCAACTGTGTTCAGTTTGCATGTATATCAGATAGTTTAGGTTTGCTCCTGCTGATTTCTACATCTTCTCTAACTGTTGTCATCCTCGTTTTTCAAGTAGGATTTCACGTTCCTGAAGTTGTTATAGCTTTTGTGCCTTTGTAATGGTTGAAACCTTCGGATCTTCTCTGCTTTCGTTGTGTTTAATGCGTATTGTAAGTCAGAATAGGTATACGTTATGCATACATTATGTTTCTTCAAGTTCCTGAATGTCATTAGTAAGTTTGATGGCCTGGTGTACGACAGCTTTGCTGGAATGTTTCTTCTTTGTTGTTTCTTTGTGATTCTGTGATTTAGTTCCCACGTGAGACATTGCCTCGTGCTTCCATGAACTTTGCCTTTGCAGCCATTTTTCTCTTGGACAATCCCCGTTTCCGGGCCAGAACAATGTGTAGGTTTGAGTAGTCATCAGTTCGATTTCCACTCGTTAGTTTTGCGTCATCTGCAGACATTGACACTGTTTTCAACCGAACTGGGGATGAACTACACGAGTTGTGCTGGACGCAGGATGAAAGCTTGGTTTTAGTTTACACTAAGCTGGCTAAGAACCAAATAACTGCCGCTACTGCTGGTGTTAGAACAAGCTGACAAAGGACCAGGTAAGCTGCTGCTACTATTAGTGTTAAAATAAGCTAGTTAAGAACCAAGCAAGCTGTTCTTTCTGGTGTTAAGACCAAGTAATCTGCTGCTGCCGCCGCCACTTCTGCTGTTTGTAGTTCAGTTCCTGTGTTAGATAGGATCATGGAGAGGATGGAACACCTCACTGAGTGCTCGAGGTAGGATTAAGAGATGACACTCGGAAAAGTCTTCCTCGATGCTCTTGTTTTTATTTGGGGTCGTCAGCATTCTTCGACATTCAGTGGTGCATTAAGGATCAGAATCCTGCAGGTTAATGTGGGAATCTTATCCTTGTTGTATCTCGGTGATCCAGCCATCTTATTGTGTGAGGGGAAGGAGGGAGGGTGTTGTCGGGAAAGAGGAAAGGTGTTGTAGGGAGGGTGTTGCAGGAAGCCAGGAAAGGTGTATGTTGTAGGCAGGAAGGGAGGAGGGTGTTTAGGAAGAGAGGATGCTGAAAGGAGGGAGGGTGAAGGAGGGGGGAGTGACTTATGGGAAAAGGCTGGATTTGGGATGGACGGAAATTAGTTATACAGAGGGAGTAGTTTGGAAGGGAGGGGCTTTTTGTAGTGTGTGAGGGAGAGGAGTTTACTGTTTGATGGAAGAGGAGGAGTATAACATGGAGTAACTGTTGTAAGTGTGGAGGAGGTATAGTGGCAGAGTTAGTCAGTATACATAAAAACAACATACAACCATCTCCACCAACTCCATCAACTCCACTTCTCATCTTCCTCTCATGTTTACATTTTCATACATTAAAAATCTGCCCTTTTGGAAACAAGAAAAAAACATATTGCGCTTCCAGGAATCCATGTCACAACACTGACACAGATACTAACACAGCAACACAAATCGCAACACAGCAACACAAATCACAACACAGCAACACAGATCACAAACACAGCAACACAAATCACAAACACAGCAACATAAATAACAACCCAGTAACACAAATCACAACACGGCGTGAGTCTCATCACTAGGGTTACAATAATGCATGATTCTCAACTGCTAGGGTTAATCTGCTTGATTCTATTGTCCCTTACTTTGGTATGTTAGTGTTATTACCTTACTCTAGCATGGTGGTACTACACGCTACCTTACTCTAGCATAGTGGTACTACACACTACCTTACTCTAGCATAGTGGTACTACACACTACCTTACTCTAGCATGGTGGTACTACACACTACCTTACTCTAGTATGGTGGTACTACACACTACCTTACTCTAGCATGGTGGTACTACACACTACCTTACTCTAGCATGGTGATACTACACACTACCTTACTCTAGCATGGTGGTACTACACACTACCTTACTCTAGCATGGTGGTACTACACACTACCTTACTCTAGCATGGTGGTACTACACACTACCTTACTCTAGCATGGTGGTACTACACACTACCTTACTCTAGCATGGTGGTACTACACGCTACCTTACTCTAGCATGGTGGTACTACACGCTACCTTACTCTAGCATGGTGGTACTACACACTACCTTACTCTAGCATGGTGGTACTACACACTACCTTACTCTAGCATGGTGGTACTACACGCTACCTTACTCTAGCATAGTGGTACTACACGCTACCTTACTCTAGCATGGTGGTACTACACGCTACCTTACTCTAGCATGGTGGTACTACACACTACCTTACTCTAGCATGGTGGTACTACACACTACCTTACTCTAGCATGGTGGTACTACACACTACCTTACTCTAGCATGGTGGTACTACACGCTACCTTACTCTAGCATGGTGGTACTACACACTACCTTACTCTAGCATGGTGGTACTACACACTACCTTACTCTAGCATGGTGGTACTACACGCTACCTTACTCTAGCATGGTGGTACTACACACTACCTTACTCGAGCATGGTGGTACTACACACTACCTTACTCCAGCATGGTGGTACTACACACTACCTTACTCGAGCATGGTGGTACTACACACTACCTTACTCTAGCATGGTGGTACTACACACTACCTTACTCTAGCATGGTGGTACTACACACTACCTTACTCTAGCATGGTGGTACTACACACTACCTAACCTAACATTCCCAGTCTGGTGATACCAACAAACCAAAATTTTTGCTTCAGAATTAACCCGTACTAAGTTATACAGAGAGTGAGAAATTGAGAGAGAGAAAGAGAAGGATAATAGACTAGCTTAATTGCCCATAAACCAGTCGAGAGATTGTGTTTAAACTTACCACTAAAAATCTGAAGCTGTTGGTTAACTTGTGTCGTTATGACTTAGTGGTGGATGTTGTAAATATTGTGCACGCCAGGTGGGGGAAGACGGTGGGCATAGTACCAAGGAAAGAGGAGGGCAGAGAGAGACAGAGAGAGACAGAGAGCAGACTGAGACACAAAGTGAAGAACAAGACATGAAATTTGTGAAAACCCAGTGTGGGTCACTAAGTATTTAATGTCATTGTGTGTGTAATATATATATATATATATATATATATATATATATATATAACCGTGATAGACAGCTTTGTGAATATATTACTTTTTGTGTAAAGTTTAGGGGGTGGGAGCAGGGGAAAGTTAAGGAGGGGGGGTGGGTGAAGGGTGGGGGCTGGGGAAGGGGTGATGGGTGGGGGAGACCATGCATGCTAATAGTGAGAAATTCAATTACCTCGCTGCTGTAGTCAGCTTTGGTCAGATTTACAGCCACTTCATATAAATTTTTCGAAAATAAAAATGTTGAATCTGCTCGATAGGGTGAAAAATGTGTTTTTATCAAAATATGATTCTCATTCTCTCTCTCTCTCTCTCTCTCTCTCTCTCTCTCTCTCTCTCTCTCGTAAGGGAGGAAGAAATGGGAGGAGGCAAGAAGGGACTACGAGGCAAGTTGGGAGGGTTGAGGAGGACTGATCAATTTTGGGAGAGTGGGGGTTTTGAAGGTCTGAGGAAGGAGGTGAATGGGGGGTCTGAACAAAAAACTAATGCATGGGGAAGAATGGGTGAAGGTAGCATTGTTGAGGGCGCCGTTCAGGGCAGGACAGATATCACAGATGCAACACATACAGAGATCACTTACGACACACACAGAGCCAATTAGGCATTTAAATTACCGGAAACTCCTCAGAGTTTAAAATATGTACTCACTGGAGCGGAAGAGGGAGAGAAATGCATGATAATATATACGTGGAAAGCACTTGTAGGCCTAGTCACAAATCTGCACACTACCATAACATACTGGAGTGAGTGACATGGGAAAAGGTGCAAATAAACCGAGAATAGCAGGGGCGCCGTGATCACAATAAGAGAACACTGTATCAACATCCGTGGCCCAGACAATTAGACATCCACCAAAAGATATAAGAATTACTGCTGGAACAAGATAGAAGTATTCAGGGGTCAACTGGACAAGAATCTTCACCAGGTGCCAGATCAACGAAGTTGTGATAGATATACAAGTCAACTGGCCTCTAGCAATAACAACCAAGTTGACCAGGCAAGCCTGGCCCAGGACCGAGCTCGGGAGTATAAAAACTCTCGAAACTCATCAAAGGTAAAGGAAATGGGGAAAGAGAGGGAGGGGAAGGGAGAGGGATGAGGGGAATATATGCAACGTGAGGTAGAGTCTGGGAGAGGGATTAAGACGATAGTGCCAAGAGCAAGTGGAGATCCCTTCTACCTTCACACTCTTATACCTGTGGCCCATCCATCCACAACCCTCCATCCACCACCCCTCCATCCACCATCTTCCCTCAATAACCTTCCATCCACATTCTCCCATCCACAACCTTCCTTACAGAACCTTCCCTCCATCCTCTTCCTACACCCCTCCTTCCACTCGCCTCCCTTCACAGCATTATCAGAGGTATAAAGTTTTTGATGGTGAGGGTCTGTGATTGTATTGTGATTATTACTTTTGATGGTGAAAGTCTCTACTGTGATTGTTACTTTTGATGGTGAGGGTCTGTGATTGTACTGTGATTATTACTTTTGATGGTGAGGGTCTGTGATTGTACTGTGATTATTACTTTTGATGGTGTTTGGGGCTGAGTTTATAAGGTCTGTAAGGCTGTGTATGAGATATATTATCTGACCTTTAAAACCGGTCTGTATACAGGAACAAGACGGGAGTTCTGATTTAGAACTTTTTCTGGCATCACGTGGTGCTTCGCTTGTGGTGTTTGAGAGGCGAGACTTGTCGACTAGTTTGGTTGTTTATGGAGCTTTATCAGAAGTTGATGAAGCTTTATTTGTAGTCTTCAAGAACTCGTTGCAGACGAGTGAATGTTGAGAATAGAAGAACATGGGTATTCCCACGCTCGTTGTTTAACTTGGTATCCCCACGCCCCTTGTTTAACTTGGTATCCTCATT
>NC_091329.1:2794703-2882203 GCF_038502225.1 Cherax quadricarinatus
CTGTCTTACAACACCCTCACTGTCTCCACTGTCTTACAACACCCTCACTGTCTCCACTGTCTTACAACACCCTCACTGTCTCCACTGTCTTACAACACCCTCACTGTCTTACAACACCCTCACTGTCTTACAACACCCTCACTGTCTCCACTGTCTTACAACACCCTCACTGTCTCCACTGTCTTACAACACCCTCACTGTCTTACAACACCCTCACTGTCTCCACTGTCTTACAACACCCTCACTGTCTCCACTGTCTTACAACACCCTCACTGTCTCCACTGTCTTACACACACCCTCACTGTCTCCACTGTCTTACACCCTCACTGTCTCACTATCTTACCCCCTCACTGTCTACCACCTCCTTTCACTTTCACCTCACTGTCTACACTGTCTTATACCCTCACTGTCTACACTGTCTTATACCCTCACTGTCTACACTGTATTACACCCTCACTGTCTACACTGTCTTACACCCTCACTGTCTACACTGTCTTACACCCTCACTGTCTACACTCTTACACCCTCACTGTCTACACTGTCTTACACCCTCACTGTCTACACTGTATTACACCCTCACTGTCTACACTGTCTTACACCCTCACTGTCTACACTGTCTTACACCCTCACTGTCTACACTGTCTTACACCCTCACTGTCTACACTGTCTTACACCCTCACTGTCTACACTGTCTTACACCCTCACTGTCTACACTGTCTTACACCCTCACTGTCTACACTGTCTTACACCCTCACTGTCTACACTGTCTTACACCCTCACTGTCTACACTCTTACAACCTCACTGTCTACACTGTCTTACACCCTCACTGTCTACACTGTCTTACAACACCCTCACTGTCTACACTGTCTTACACCCTCACTGTCTACACTGTCTTACAACACCTCACTGTCTACACTGTCTTACACCCTCACTGTCTACACTCTTACACCCTCACTGTCTACACTGTCTTACACCCTCACTGTCTACACTGTATTACCCCCTCACTGTCTACACTGTCTTACAACACCCTCACTGTCTACACTGTATTACCCCCTCACTGTCTACACTGTCTTACAACACCCTCACTGTCTACACTGTCTTACAACACCCTCACTGTCTCCACTGTCTTACAACACCCTCACTGTCTACACTGTCTTACACCCTCACTGTCTACACTGTCTTACACCCTCACTGTCTACACTGTCTTACACCCTCACTGTCTACACTGTCTTACACCCTCACTGTCTACACTGTCTTACACCCTCACTGTCTACACTGTATTACACCCTCACTTCAGATTTAAGATTTTGTGAATCATTTACGGAATATAATTAATAAGATTAGAATATAATTAATATAATAATATTAATAACAAGATAATAAGATAATAAGTTAAACTGAGCTAATTCTCTACTCTGATATTTACTGAAAAACTATATAATTACTCTCTATTGACAATTATCTTCTGAACACTTATTAAGGGATACAATTCAGGGAGATTAATATTAATGCTAAGGGAGCTGGGGTTTACAGGGAGATGATAAAGCCTGGGTATTAGACAGACTAGAGTATTACTTCCAGCCTGCACTAGTAGTTCACACAGACGCTCCAGCCTGCCTTCAACAGAGGCTCGTTAGTGAGTCCTCCTGGCTCCTCACTACTCCAGCCTGCCTTCAACAGAGGCTCGCTAGTGAGTCCTCCTGGCTCCTCACTACTCCAGCCTGCCTTCAACAGAGGCTCGCTAGTGAGTCCTCCTGACTCCTCACTACTCCAGCCTGCCTTCAACAGAGGCTCGCTAGTGAGTCCTCCTGGCTCCTCACTACTCCAGCCTGCCTTCAACAGAGGCTCGCTAGTGAGTCCTCCTGACTCCTCACTACTCCAGCCTGCCTTCAACAGAGGCTCGCTAGTGAGTCCTCCTGGCTCCTCACTACTCCAGCCTGCCTTCAACAGAGGCTCGTTAGTGAGTCCTCCTGACTCCTCACTACTCCAGCCTGCCTTCAACAGAGGCTCGTTAGTGAGTCCTCCTGGCTCCTCACTACTCCAGCCTGCCTTCAACAGAGGCTCGCTAGTGAGTCCTCCTGGCTCCTCACTACTCCAGCCTGCCTTCAACAGAGGCTCGCTAGTGAGTCCTCCTGACTCCTCACTACTCCAGCCTGCCTTCAACAGAGGCTCGCTAGTGAGTCCTCCTGGCTCCTCACTACTCCAGCCTGCCTTCAACAGAGGCTCGCTAGTGAGTCCTCCTGGCTCCTCACTACTCCAGCCTGCCTTCAACAGAGGCTCGTTAGTGAGTCCTCCTGGCTCCTCACTACTCCAGCCTGCCTTCAACAGAGGCTCGCTAGTGAGTCCTCCTGGCTCCTCACTACTCCAGCCTGCCTTCAACAGAGGCTCGCTAGTGAGTCCTCCTGGCTCCTCACTACTCCAGCCTGCCTTCAACAGAGGCTCGCTAGTGAGTCCTCCTGGCTCCTCACTACTCCAGCCTGCCTTCAACAGAGGCTCGCTAGTGAGTCCTCCTGACTCCTCACTACTCCAGCCTGCCTTCAACAGAGGCTCGCTAGTGAGTCCTCCTGGCTCCTCACTACTCCAGCCTGCCTTCAACAGAGGCTCGCTAGTGAGTCCTCCTGACTCCTCACTACTCCAGCCTGCCTTCAACAGAGGCTCGCTAGTGAGTCCTCCTGGCTCCTCACTACTCCAGCCTGCCTTCAACAGAGGCTCGTTAGTGAGTCCTCCTGGCTCCTCACTACTCCAGCCTGCCTTCAACAGAGGCTCGTTAGTGAGTCCTCCTGGCTCCTCACTACTCCAGCCTGCCTTCAACAGAGGCTCGCTAGTGAGTCCTCCTGGCTCCTCACTACTCCAGCCTGCCTTCAACAGAGGGTCGTTAGTGAGTCCTCCTGACTCCTCACTACTCCAGCCTGCCTTCAACAGAGGCTCGTTAGTGAGTCCTCCTGACTCCTCACTACTCCAGCCTGCCTTCAACAGAGGCTCGTTAGTGAGTCCTTCTGACTCCTCACTACTCCAGCCTGCCTTCAACAGAGGCTCGTTAGTGAGTCCTCCTGGCTCCTCACTACTCCAGCCTGCCTTCAACAGAGGCTCGTTAGTGAGTCCTCCTGACTCCTCACTACTCCAGCCTGCCTTCAACAGAGGCTCGTTAGTGAGTCCTCCTGGCTCCTCACTACTCCAGCCTGCCTTCATCAGAGGCTCGCTAGTGAGTCCTCCTGGCTCCTCACTACTCCAGCCTGCCTTCAACAGAGGGTCGTTAGTGAGTCCTCCTGACTCCTCACTACTCCAGCCTGCCTTCAACAGAGGCTCGTTAGTGAGTCCTTCTGACTCCTCACTACTCCAGCCTGCCTTCAACAGAGGCTCGTTAGTGAGTCCTCCTGACTCCTCACTACTCCAGCCTGCCTTCAACAGAGGCTCGCTAGTGAGTCCTCCTGGCTCCTCACTACTCCAGCCTGCCTTCTCCTAGTTCAGATCTTAACATGGAAACTCTTCCATGTGCTCTCTCATGGAATTGAGCTTTCCAGACCAGGGCGAGGGTATCGGATTAGCAGGCAGATTCCTATCTTCACAAGCAGGTAGTGGAGACAGTCTCCATATATCAGTTAAACAGTACAGTCTCCTCTCTCACACAAGCACTACACTCCTCCCATCTACCTGGACGGAGTTTCGGGGGTCAGTGCCCCCGCGCCCTCCTCGTCCTCTCTTCCCTTGTCCTCTCCTTCCTCCTCGTCCTTTCCTTCTCGTTCTCTCCTGCCCTCCTCGTCCTCGTCCCCGTCCCTCTCGCGTCCACCAGCCTGAGGATACAATAACCAGGACGGTATATTTGGTTGACGGGCGACAACCATTCCCTCTCCTCGTCGCAGCCTCCGCCATCACGACTCCAAATGATGTGATTATCTTCCCAACGTTGTCCCTGTGGCACGTGGGAGATTGTCGGGAGGGGAGAGGAGGTGTTAGCGAGGGGTATGTGGGAGTAAGAGGGGGAGCTATGAGGGGTAGGTTAAATGCGTTGATAATATTTTACGATTTTTGTGATAGGTTTGATGTAATGTCAACCTCAAGGTCTCTTTTTTTCTTACTTTATATTCAACAGACGAGTCAGTCATCTAGATCCAGTAGGCTCTGCTGGATGCAAGTGGTGCGCTGCAGACTTGGTACCATGAATTGGTACAGTGATTTGGTATCATGAATTGATACCCCGTCTTGGTACTGTATTGTCTGTGTGTCTGGTATTGTTTCTGTGTCTCTGGTATTGTTTCTGTGTCTCTGGTATTGTTTCTGTGTCTCTGGTATTGTTTCTGTGTCTCTGGTATTGTTTCTGTGTCTCTGGTATTGTTTCTGTGTCTCTGGTATTGTTTCTGTCTCTGGTATTGTTTCTGTGTCTCTGGTATTGTTTCTGTGTCTCTGGTATTGTTTCTGTGTCTCTGGTATTGTTTCTGTGTCTCTGGTATTGTTTCTGTGTCTCTGGTATTGTTTCTGTGTCTTTGGTATTGTTTCTGTCTCTCTGGTATTGTTTCTGTCTCTCTGGTATTGTTTCTGTGTCTCTGGTATTGTTTCTGTCTCTGGTATTGTTTCTGTCTCTCTGGTATTGTTTCTGTCTCTCTGGTATTGTTTCTGTCTCTCTGGTATTGTTTCTCTCTCTCTGGTATTGTTTCTCTCTCTCTGGTATTGTTTCTCTCTCTGGTATTGTTTCTGTCTCTCTGGTATTGTCTGTCTCTGTTATTGTTTCTGTGTCTCTGGTATTGTTTCTGTCTCTGTTGTATTGTTTCTGTCTCTGTGGTATTGTCTTTGTCTCTGTGGTATTGTCTTTGTCTCTGTGGTATTGTCTTTGTCTCTGTGGTATTGTCTTTGTCTCTGTGGTATTGTCTTTGTCTCTGTGGTATTGTCTTTGTCTCTGTGGTATTGTCTTTGTCTCTGTGGTATTGTCTTTGTCTCTGTGGTATTGTCTCTGTCTCTGTGGTATTGTCTCTGTCTCTGTGGTATTGTCTGTCTCTGTGGTATTGTCTCTGTCTCTGTGGTATTGTATCTGTCTCTGTGGTATTGTCTCTGTCTCTCTGGTATTGTCTCTGTCTCTCTGGTATTGCCTTAGTCTCTGGTATTGTGTCTGTCTCTCTGGTATTGTGTCTGTCTCTCTGGTATTGTCTCTGTTTCTGGTTAGTCGTCGCTTCTTGGAGCTGAGATCTTTGACACGCCACTAATGTTGATGTGTTGGGCTTTAGTTGTTCATTGTTCCTGCCCATGCCATGGGTCTGGCGTGGGCTGAAAATGTGGCTGGACAACTGGTGGGAATGATGCCAGTGGGTGGGGGTGTTTAGTGAGTGGTGTGTGGTGATTAGTGAGTGGGTGGCTTTGATGGGACGCGTGTTCTTAGCGGTCACCTCTGTTCTTAGCTGCCATCTCTGCTCTTAGCTGCCATCTCTGCTCTTAGCTGCCATCTCTGCTCTTAGCTGCCATCTCTGCTCTTAGCTGCCATCTCTGCTCAGCTGTCATCTGTGCTCTTAGCTGTCATCTGTGCCCTCTGGCTCCCTGTCTTCTTATCTTAATGTATTTCCTTCCATCTAATTAGACCACTGAAATACTGTATATGTCATAATCATGTCTCCTCCGGACATTCTTTCTTCTGACTGACTTGAATTAACTCTCGTATTATCAGTTCAGCTTCTACAGTGTGTTAGTTACCATTTGTCAAAGACACCTGTCGATTGACACCTGTCGATTGACACCTGTGTGTGTGTGTGTGTGCGTGTGTGTGTTCGTGAGGTCCACTTAGCCGGGTTTTCCCTCAGCCTTGCTGTCAGCCTTGATCACGTAGTGTAGACCTCGGCTAACATACGCTGCCTCCATGGTTTACAATTGAGTAGTGTGGTTTACGGATGCAGTCGAGCCATTGGGGTTTATCTTGCCTCTTCCAGACTTGCAGGATATATACCAAAGCAATCTGTGAATGCAAATTCGTCTGTCCGGAGAATAAATGCACTCCGGCCGTCCTCCGACCTTCACTCTACCTATGTTCGGTTACCGAGGCAATTGTATTCTAGCAACCTGAAAGCCGTTTCTAGTGACCACTTGATCAACAAGGTTGTTGGTGCTGGCGGCCATCACAGCCTCTAAGAACTAATTCAGCGTCCTCAAAAACCAGTGCTTTTGTTGCAACATTACTCCTTGTACCTGCTGTAGCAGGTTGTAAAGTCTTGGATCACGCATGTTCCCAGAGTATGCCCGCTCCTCCAGTGGATGTATTCTCCAGGTCCTCCACTGTCCCTCACTCCAGTACGTTGTTATGGGAGTGTGTACATTTTGTCCCTGGTCCTCGAGTAGTAGTAGTAGTAGCAGTAGTACAAGTAATAATTCTAGTACTGGAGCAGTAGTAATAATATCAGCTGTTTAGTAGTAATAGCAGTAGTTGCAGTTATACCAGTTATAATTCTAGAAATAATACTGGTATTATTACTGGTAATAATACTGGTATTATTACTGGTAATAATACTGGTATTATTACTGGTAATAATACTGGTATTCATAGTCTAACACATATTTCATTAATAGAAGTACAATATTTAGTGTGACACCTTATCCTTAAGCTGTCTGTAGTATTTGTGGCGCCCATTGCCTGTGGTTGTTGTCTGCCATCCTACAACCACAGGAGGGTTGGCACCAGGAGGGTGGCACCCACTGGATGGTTGTCGGCCATCCTACACCCCCAGGATGGTGGCACCTCACTGGATGGTTGTTGTCTGCCATCCTACAACCACAGGAGGGTGGCACCTCCCTGGATGGTTGTTGTCTGCCATCCTACAACCACAGGAGGGTGGCACCTCCCTGGATGGTTGTTGTCTGCCATCCTACAACCACAGGAGGGTGGCAGTTACATTCAGAGATCACCGAGCACTTGGCAAACCACCTCGGGCACACGACATTAACTGCGTCCCCCGTAAATTGCTACCGCTAACGACCGCAAGCTGAGGTCGTTAACTTTCCACCTCCAGTCGGGTCGTTAGACCTAGGAGTAACACTGCACTGCAAGAGTGACCTAGCAGCGGTTCTGCGCTACTGGCCATCAGTGCAAGCAGGAGCACCACCACCAGCCTCATCCTAAGCTAACAACAGCACTAACAATGACAGAATCAACAGCAACACTAAAGCTACACTAGCAGCAGCAGTAAAAGGAGCAGCAGCAACGAAATGAGCAGCAACAACAGCAGCAAGTGCTCACAGGTGTTGAAGGAGTATCTCAGCAACACCAACCTATCTCCAGCAGCAGCAGCAGCAGCAGCAGCAGCTGATCTGCATTACGTACGTAGCTTTCTCTACACATAAGATAAGATAAGATTTCGTTCGGATTTTTAACCCCGGGGGGTTAGCCACCCAGGATAACCCAAGAAAGTGCGTCATCGAGGACTGTCTAACTTATTTCCATTGGGGTCCTTAATCTTGTCCCCCAGGATGCGACCCACACCAGTCGACTAACACCCAGGTACCTATTTGCTGCTAGGTGAACAGGACAACAGGTGTAAGGAAACGTGTCGAAATGTTTCCACCCGCCGGGAATCGAACCCGGGCCCTCCGTGTGTGAAGCGGGAGCTTTAGCCACCAGGCCACCGGGCCACGATGCTTGTTTGATTTCATTCTCAAATTAGTCTCTCTCTCAATAAATCATCAAAGACTGTGCCTCGCCTTTTCCCCTCTTTTTTCGCCTCTCTCTGTCTCCCTCTCCGCAAGCTGCTCTTTGCTCTTTAGTCTCCTCTCTTTGGTAATGTCTAAAATTGTTCCTTCAGGCAGTGTGTGTGTGTGTGTGTGTGTGTGTGGGGGGGGGGGGGGGTAAGAACCAATGTCTTGCGCCTGTGGACAGACTGAAACTTTGTTGAAGAGGTGTCTTGTACTCTCTTACGCTCCCCTCTCCATTTTTCGTGTCCTCACTTATCCTTTCTTTGCTTTCTCTCTCGTCTTCTCTCATCATTTCTTTTATCTTCCTTCTCTTTCCTCTCCTCTTCTTGTCTGACCTCCCTTATATTCTTTCGTTTTTTTCCCTCTTCACGTCTGGTCTTCCCTCTTCTCCCTTTCGCCCTCTCTCTCTCTCTCCCCACTCCACCACTTAAGAGTCCTCTTCTTCCTCCTCCTCCATTCTTGCCTCCCACACATCAAACGGTAATTGTTTGGTCCATAAAAATTCTTAGTTTAATTTAGTTCGTCCTCCAGTGCCTCCTTTCACTTGCTGTGTGTCAGCAGTCTTCCCGTCTTAAGACGTCACAGCAAGATGAGCTTCAGTCTCCCCGTCTAAGACATCAGGAAGACGTCTCAGAAACACGAGCTTGAGCGTTTAGTAAAGTCACTTTCTTGGGAAGCGTTCAGTCATGGCTGAACAAACACGAAGTTAGTAGGATCAGAGCCTTGGGAGGTTGATATGGGTCTGTAACCCCCTTCCATTCCTCTTCCTTCCACCTCTCTTCTCTTTCCCGCCCATTGCTTCCTTCTTCCCTAACCTTTCCCTCAACTATTTCCTTAAACCCACCCAAGGCACCCACCATTCACTAAGGGTAAAGGGAGGTTAGGGGGAAGCAAGGATGCACTAAAGTTGGCAGGAGTGCTTCGGTAGTATTCCAGCCTCATCTCTCTTTACATCCTCCACTCTTACACACTGCTCCTGGATTTGAAGCCCGGCCGGTTTATAGAGCTAACAAAGAGAGCTTTCATATTTTGCCGGTACGTCAGTCATACTCCCAAGGGAAGAATTAATTAGTAGAATGTGTTTGTGGTTCTGGAGATTATTGTTCTCACTACCGGGCCTCAGACCATGCCTCCTTCGTTGTTAATTTAGGAAATATTAAAGGATTAAGAACTATGAAGAAACACCAATTCAAGGTATAGTTACACTAAATGTAAGTAGAAATCTCTGATATTTACCTCTACGCCTTCAAGAGACAAAAAGAAAATATCAGCAATCCAGCCAGAGTGTGAAGAGATGATCAGATTTCCATTTCGCACTTATATGACAGGAGGGTGGCACCTCCCTGGATGGTTGTTGTCTGCCATCCTACAACCACAGGAGGGTGGCACCTCCCTGGATGGTTGTTGTCTGCCATCCTACAACCACAGGAGGGTGGCACCTCCCTGGATGGTTGTTGTCTGCCATCCTACAACCACAGGAGGGTGGCACCTCCCTGGATGGTTGTTGTCTGCCATCCTACAACCACAGGAGGGTGGCACCTCCCTGGATGGTTGTTGTCTGCCATCCTACAACCACAGGAGGGTGGCACCTCCCTGGATGGTTGTTGTCTGCCATCCTACAACCACAGGAGGGTGGCACCTCCCTGGATGGTTGTTGTCTGCCATCCTACAACCACAGGAGGGTGGCACCTCCCTGGATGGTTGTTCTCTGCCATCCTACAACCACAGGAGGGTGGCACCTCCCTGGATGGTTGTTGTCTGCCATCCTTCAACCACAGGAGGGTGGCACCTCCCTGGATGGTTGTTGTCTGCCATCCTACAACCACAGGAGGGTGGCACCTCCCTGGATGGTTGTTGTCTGCCATCCTACAACCACAGGAGGGTGGCACCTCCCTGGATGGTTGTTGTCTGCCATCCTACAACCACAGGAGGGTGGCACCTCCCTGGATGGTTGTTGTCTGCCATCCTACAACCACAGGAGGGTGGCACCTCCCTGGATGGTTGTTGTCTGTCATCCTACAACCACAGGAGGGTGGCACCTCCCTGGATGGTTGTTGTCTGCCATCCTACAACCACAGGAGGGTGGCACCTCCCTGGATGGTTGTTGTCTGCCATCCTACAACCACAGGAGGGTGGCACCTCCCTGGATGGTTGTTGTCTGTCGTCCTACAACCACAGGAGGGTGGCACCTCCCTGGATGGTTGTCTGCCATCCTACAACCACAGGAGGGTAGTGCCTCCCCGGATGGTTGCTGTCTACCAACGTGCTACCACAGCAGGGTAATACCTCCCTGGATGGTTGCTGTCTACCATCCTGCAACCACAGCAGGGTAGTATCTCCCTGGATGGTTGATGTCTACCAACCTGCTACCAAGGATATAGCAGATAAACACTCCAATGTTTAATATCTACCTTAATTATGCATTACTGACGTTGGCTGCACTGATAGTGCCTATAGTTCTTCCGGTTGTACTCAGTCACATTGCTCACGAGGATAGATAAGGTTGGTGATAGGAAGGTTTTGAGTGGAAGAGAGTACCAGGGCTAAACCCAGTAGCTAGTCGATTGTGGTACTGATGAAAGATGCAGCGGCGAGGAGTGACAAGGCATACGGGTTGTCGGACCTCACCACCACGGATTGTCGGACCTCGCCACCACGGATTGTCGGACCTCGCCACCACGGGTTGTCGGACCTCGCCACCACGGGTTGTCGGACCTCACCACCACCACGGGTTGTCGGACCTCACCACCACCACGGGTTGTCGGACCTCACTACCACCACGTGTTGTCGGACCTCACCACCACCACGGGTTGTCGGACCTCACCACCACCACGGGTTGTCGGACCTCACCACCACCACGGGTTGTCGGACCTCACCACCACCACGGGTTGTCGGACCTCACCACCACCACGGGTTGTCGGACCTCACCACCACCACGTTTTGTCGGACCTCACCACCACCACGGGTTGTCGGACCTCACCACCACCACGGGTTGTCGGACCTCACCACCACCACGGGTTGTCGGACCTCACCACCACCACGGGTTGTCGGACCTCACCACCACCACGGGTTGTCGGACCTCACAACCACCACGGGTTGTCGGACCTCACAACCACACACAAGGTACAATACGTCTTTTAAGGTCGACGATAATCTTGCTAAAGAACCTTAACAAGAAGAGAATAGTCAGAGCGTGAGACAGTCAAATATGGCCCTGGACGACCGTAGAGTTGTGTTAATTTTGTGTTTGTGTACAAGTACTTCCCTATGTTTTGCGGGGGTTGAGTGCCAGCTCCTGGCTCCACTTCTTAACCTTTCGTAGTAGTATTCTCGACGTACGACTATTGTCATATCTGATATTGAATTCATGTCAGGTCTGTGAGCGTATCCTCTTGCAGTGAGTACTTAAAATTCTGTATGAGAGTCGAGCAACGTTCACTGGCATTACTTGTGTCTGGTCACTAGGGTATTTATTATATACTCTTGTGTGTGTGGAGCTTGTCACACACTTCCTCATTTAACTCTTCAATTCTTTTTTACAATCTTGAAATCAAAAAGTACTTCCTAACATGCCAATATATCGTGTGTGTCCTCTGCTTCACCTGGCGTCTCTGTGGATCTGCTCATAGCATTTCAATAAGTCTGTCACTTGAGTTGCAAAATGCTCGTCAGGTACTCGTGCTTATCTAGGTTCTTCTCTACTGTATAATTTAACTCCGGCATTTCCTCAGAGTGCAGTTCTCTCACTAGTTTGTAAGATCTTTTTTTAGTTCCTGCATTTGATTACTGGGGCTCTATACTGGGGTTCTATACTGGGGTTCTATACTGGGGCTCTATACTGGGGCTCTATACTCGATGATGACTGCTGATACATATATCTTTACCTTTACTGTTGATGGGTTCAGAGAGTTTTTTTTATTCCCGGAGCCCGGCCTTAGGCTAGGCTCGTCTGGTGCTTGCCTGGTCAAGCAGGCTGTTGGTGCTGGTGGTCGTCTCTCTCTCTCTCTCTCTCTCTCTCTCTCTCTCTCTCTTCCCCCCTTTCCCCTTCTGTTTCTCTTCCAATTTCGAGGATAGAGTTAGCTCAATTTCTTTCTCACTAAAAAATATGATGGTACAAATCTTTCATTGCATAATTTAATATAAAAAATACACTCGCATAAAAATGAAGTGTCACGCGATTTGTCCTTTAATTGTTTCGTTTGTTCTTGTACTTGATTCATCACGCTCGTTATTTAACGTCGAATTATTCATTGTTCTCAGTTATTCATAGTTCATATTATTTATCGTCTGAGTTATTCATAGTCTGTACTATTCGTTTGTGAAGTATGTTTCGGGATCGACGCCCCCGCGGCTTGGTCCTAGACCAGGCCCCTGGTGATAAGGCCGGATAAACCAGGCTGTTACTGTGGCCACACGTGGTCCAACGTATGAACCACAGCCCGGCTGGTCAGGAACTGATTGAGGAACTTGTCAATTTTTTCTTGACAGTAACCAGAGATTTGTTGGGAGACTGAAAGTCAGGGACCTCTGCACTCACTGAGTTCTCCTTGGTACTCGTCGCGCAAGGACGAGTACAAGGTCTTTCCATACGGAATTCTTTCAGTGTTCTAGTTTGGGACCTGTCCTCCAGGGTTTTCAGGCGTAAATTATGTACCTTTGTCGCCTACGTTCCAGGAACACGACTCAAGGGGTTTCAAACATTTGATTGAGGTATACAGGCAGTGAAAGCTCTCTGTATGTTTTACTTTCACTGCCTGTATACCCTCAATCAAATGTTCCTTGGAACTGAGTAGGCGACAAAGGTACATAATTTACGCCTGAAACCCTGGAGGACAGGTCCCAAACTAGAACACTGAAAGAATTCCGTATGGAAAGAGCCTTGTACTCGTCCTTGCGCGACGAGTACACTAGGAGAACTCATGAGTGCAGAGGTCCCGACTTTCAGTCTTCCAACAAATCTCTGGTTACTGTCAAGAAAAAATTGACAAATTCCTCAAATCAGTTCCTGACCAGCCGGGCTGTGGTTCATACGTTGGACCACGTGAAACCCGAACCATGAATTAAGAACCACAAACCCTGGAACCTGAACCATGAACCCTTAACTCTGAACCATGAACACTGAACCATGAACCTTGAACCATGAAAGGAAGGAGAGTTCAGCAACCTCGCCTGCCTTGAAGGAAGCTGTTTGTATGCACCGGTATGGAGAGAACAAGTAACTTGAAGAGCATCATCACTGGCTCAGCATCTCTGTCTTGAAAGTTCTACTTATCCAGCTTATTATTTTCCTTGCGTTAGCAATAGTAGTATTATTGTGATCCTTGAATGTGAGATCTTGTGATATTATCCCTCCTAAGTCTCGTACATGAAACTCTCTCTATAGAATGGTTTGAGTTTGTTTTGTACCCTTTATAATCTTTATTTACTCCATTGTTCCATAGCAGATCAACCGGCACTTGTCCTCATTGAACATCATATTGTTGTGTGAGGTCCACTGGAAAACGTGAGTTATATCTGCATGAGGATTCGTTGTCTTCGCAGAGGCTGTTACAGTGCTATTGTTTATATCCTTGTCTATGTCGGATATAAGAATGAAAAATAGATGTGGGGTGAGTACCGTGCCTTGAGGAACAAAGCTTTTCACTGTAGCAGTCTTCGACTTCGTTTATTACTACTACTATCAAATTTGCATCTTCTCCTCCTTTAACTGCCGTAGAGGTATCTGGCCAGTAGCAGTGGTAGCATCAGAAGAAAGTAACAATAAAAGTAGCATCGAGGAAAGCAGCAGCAGCAGCAGCAGCAGCAGCAGCAGCTGCTGTTGCAGCAGAAACACTAGGTGACGCAGCGGCAGAATTCTTAACTCACACCCTGTGTCACCCGTCACACGTCACCGTCACTGCCACCCGCCACCCAGGCACTGATGGCGGCGGCGGGTAGGGGAAGGGTAGGGTTGACCACCTCAACATATGTCTTAAGAAAGTCCAGATAACTTTTAACGCTTTAGTTAATTCTCGCCTTGAAGTGTGTGATGTGTGTGTGTGTGTGTGTGTGTGTGTGTGTGTGTGTGTGTGTGTGTGTGTGTGTGTACGTGGCAGCACCGAGTCTCTTTATAGTTCTTCTGAGAGAGACTGAGTGCCACATGACCTGGCACTGGCTCTTGTGACTTACTGGGAATATAGCCTTGACCCTGAAGTACTTAAGTTGAATCTTCAACCTCCGTCGCAGTTATTATGAATTCAGTTTGGTAATATGTCGTTCCAAAACGCTTCGTTCAGTATGAAAATAGTTACCATTGGACTTGTGACTGTAAGAATCAACTTAACAAGGTCTTGTAAGGTGTACATGATCAAGCATCTGATGAGCAGGGTTCGCCTCAAAGCACCTGACTGCCCTTCAACGTATAAAGAAATAAGAAGGAACACAGCAACAGGCCTTGGCCCCTGCGAGTCAGTCCACCCCCTACCGGCGCTCACTGACCTCTGACCTCACTGACCTAGTGGTCAGTCATACGGGGGGGAACGCATCCACCAGTAGCCCCAAGCGTCAGGTCCAAACCCCCCCCATTCGGTATTTATCCAACCTATTTTTTTAAAAATTTCACAACGTCTTTGCTTTTAGAGGGACTGGGGGTTTTTTCCAATCATCCACAACTCTTTCAAAACCCGTGATTTCCATATCCTTCCTGAATCTGAATTTTGATGTTTGAGTGAGGAGAGGGGGCCGAGTCGGTCACTATGTAAATGCTACCAACACTACTACAATATTAATAAAATAAAAAATTAAATATATATATATCTTAATATTTTAAATATTTCTTGAAAATTAGATTTATAATGTTTGAAGTGGCAGCAGAATGTCTGATTGGTCTTGATTCCGATTGAATTTTTTCGTTGCAGAACGAAAATTCTGCCCTGAATTATTTTTTCGAAGGACGAGGTGAGGACACATGCGCTGAGAGCGGTACTGAGGGGCAGGTGGTGAGCATTGCAGGGTACAGGGTTCTGTCAAATTGCTGAGAGAGGTATTGGGCGACTGGTTCAGCAGTACGGGGAGGATTGAGGGACTGGTTCAGCGTACGGGGAGGTATTGAGGGACTGGTTCAGCAGTACGGGGAGGTATTTAGGTGACTGGTTCAGCAGATGGAAAAAGGGATTGAGGTGATGGTTAGCTGTACGAGAGAGGTATTGGGTTTTTCAGCAGTACTGAGAAGGTATTGAGGTGACTGGGTTAGATGAGAGAGGAGGGTGACTGGTTCAGCAGACTGAGAGAGGGTATTGAGGGACTGGTTCAGCAGAGAGAGAGGATTGAGGTGACTGGTTTACATCTGAGAGAGGTATTGAAGTACTGGTTCACGACTGAGAGGGTATTTAGGTGACTGGTTAGCATTGAAGGGGGTATTGGGTGACGGTTTAGCAGTCTGGGGGAGGTATTTAGGTGACTGGGTTTAGCAGGCGAGAGGTATTTGGGGGGGGCTGGTTCAAAAAAGAAATTTGAGAGAGGATTGGGGGACTGGTTTGGACTGGAGGTTTTAGGGCTGGTTCAGCAGTCGAGAGAGGGATTTAGGTGACTGGTTCAGCAGTACGGGGGTATTGAGGTGACTGGTTCAGCAGTACTGAGAGAGGTATTAAGGGACTGGTTTAGCAGTACTGAGGGGGAATTTAGGGACTGGTTCAGCGTGAGAGAAGGGCTGGGGTGCCATTGGTGGGCAGCTGAGAGGACTGAAGTGACTGGTTGCAGGCTGGAGAGGGACTGAGGGACGGTCAGCAGGGGAGAGAGTACCGAGTGACTGGTTCAGGTGCCAGAGAGGACTGGGGGATGGTTCCCGCAGGAGAGGTACTGAGGTGACTGGTTCCAGGTGGGGGGACTGGGGGTGATGGTTCACGTCGAGAGGACGAGGTGCTGGGTTTACAGCTGAGGGGGGGGACTGAGGGCTGGCAGCAGCTGAGAGGAAAAGAGGATTGGCAGAACAGAGGGAGGGCCCGGGGTTCAGTACTAGAGAATGAGGGGACTGGTTTACAGTCTGAGAGAGGTACTGAGGGGGGACTGGGGCAGCATCTGAGAGGGGCTGAGGTGATGGGGCACAGACTGAGAGAGGATGAGGACTGGTTTGAGTACTGAGAGAGGTACTGGGTGACTGGTCAGCATTGAGAGGGCCGGGGGTGACTGGTTCAGCATGAGAGAGGAAAAGGGTGACTGGGGCAACCGAGAGGCTGGGGGGACTGGGTTAGCAGACGAGAGGGTACTGAGGGGCTGGTTAGAGTCGAGAGAGGACTGAGGGTGGGGCCCCTGGAGAGGGACTGAGGTGACTGGGCCCGCAGTCTGAGAGGGTACTGGGGGGACTGGTTTAGCAGTCTGAGAGGTATGAGGTGACTGGTCCCGCAGTCTGAGAGAGGAGGGACTGGTTCACAGTCTGGGAGGTACTGAGGTATGGGTTAGCAGTCTGAAAGGGACTGAGGGACTGGTTTAGCAGTACTGAGAGAGGGACTGGGGGACTGGGGCACAGTGCTGAGAGAGGATGAGGTGACTGGTTATCAGGCGAGGAGGTACTGAGGTGACTGGTCTAGGCGGGGAGGTATGAGGTGACTGGTTCACAGGCTGAGAGAGGTACTGAGGTACTGGGTTTACAGTCTGAGAGAGGAGAGGTGACTGGTTTGGGTCGAAAACTGAGGTGCTGGTTTAGCAGTCTGAGAGAGGTACTGAGGTGCCCCGGTTCACAGGGGAGAGAGGTACTGAGGTGGCTGGTTTAGCAGTGCTGGAGAGGTACTAGGTGACTGGTTTCCCGCAGGCTGAGAGGGTACGGGGGACTGGGGCACAACTGAGAGAGGACTGAGGTGACTGGTTCAGCAGTCTGAGAGGATGGGACTTTAAGTTGGGGAGAGGGATGAGGGGCTGGTTCACAGACCAGAGGGAATTTAGGTGACTGGTTACAGATGAGAGAGGATATGACTGGCATAGGGCTGAGGGGAGGACTGGGGACTGGTTTATAGTCTGGGGGAGGTACTGAGGGATGGTTTACATCTGAGAGGACTGGGTGACTGGTTTACAGCGGGGGAGGACTGAGGTGACTGGGCACAACTGAGGAGGGACTGGGGGACTGGTTCAAGGGGCTGAGAGAGGATGAGGTGATTTCACATCTAGAGGTACTGGGTACTGGTTCACAGGCTGAGAGAGGTCTGAGGTGACTGTCAGCGTCTGAGAGGGTACTGAGGTGACTGGGTTAGCAGTACGAGAGAGTACTGAGGGACTGGTTTACAGTCTGAGAGAGGACTGAGGTGATGGTCAGAGACTGGGGAGGTACTGAGGTGACTGGCAGGCCCGGGGGAGGGGTGAGGGACTGGTTCACAGGCTGGGGAGGATGGGGCTGGTTACAGTCTGGGGGGTACTGGATGACTGGTTCAGCAGTACTGGGAGGACTAGGTACTGGGCCCCGCAGATAGAGAGGTACTGAGGTGACTGGGTTAGCAGCTGAGAGAGATGGGGTGACTGGGTTGCAGGCTGAGAGAGGTACCGAGGTGCTGGTTCAGCAGTACTGAGAGGACTAGGTGACTGGTTTACAGTCTGGGGGAGGACTGAGGGGATGGGTTTAGCAGCGGGGGGGTACTGAGGTGACGGGCAGCAGTCGAAGGTTTTAGGTGGCTGGTTTAGAGTGCTGGAATCTGAGGTGACTGGTTTAGCAGTGCTGGGGGAGGTACTGGGGGACTGGTTCAGCAGTACTGGAGAGGTACTGAGGGGGACTGGGTCGCAAAAGGAGAGGTACTGAGGGACTGGTTTACAGTCTGAGGGTCGATGACTGGGTTACAGTGCTGAGAGAGGTACTGAGGTGACTGGGTTTACAGGCTGAGGACTGAGGTGACGGTTCCCCGTGCGAGAGTACTGAGGCTGGTTCAGCAGTGCTGAGAGAGGCAAAAAGGTGCTGTTTAGCAGTCTGAGGAGGTACTGAGGTGCTGGTTCAGCAGTGCTGAGAGAGGTACTGGGTGACTGGTTTAGCAGTCTGAGAGAGGTACTGAGGTGACTGGGGTTAGCAGTGCAGAGGGACTGGGTATGGGCAGCAGTCTGAGAGAGGACGAGGGGCTGGTTCAGCGTCTGGGAGAGGGATGAGGTGACTGGGCACAGTCTGGGGGAAAGGACTGAGGTGACTGGGTTTACAGTCGAGAGAGGTACTGGGACTGGTTCACGTCTAGAGGGACTGAGGTGACTGGTTCACGGCTGAGAGGGATGAGGTATGGTTTAGCGTAGAGAGGGATGAGGTGACTGGTTTAGAGTCTGAGAGAGGACTGAGGTGACTGGCGCCCGGGGGAGAGGTACTGAGGTGACTGGTTTACAGTCTGAGAAAGGGACTGAGGTGACTGGTTTGCAGTCTGAGAGAGGTACTGAGGTGCTGGTTCACGTCTGGGGGAGGTACGGGTGCTGGTTTCCCGTCTGGGGGAAATGGGTGACTGGTTTAGCAGTCTGGGGGGTACTGAGGTGACTGGTTTTCCCGTGCTGGGGAGGTACGAGGTGACTGGCACAGTCGAGAGGTACTGAGGTGACTGGTTCAGCAGGCTGAGAGGGATGGGTGACGGCCCCAGTCTGGAGAGGGACTGAGGGACTGGGCAGGTCTGAGAGGGTACTGAGGTGACTGGTTCAGCAGTACTGAGAGGTACTGAGGTACGGGTTTAGCAGTCGGGGAGGTACTGAGGTGATGGTTCAGCAGACTGAGAGGTACTGGGTGACTGGTTCCCCTGAGAGAGGACTGAGGGCTGGCCAGTACCGAGAGGGTACTGAGGTGATTTTAGCAGTAGGAGAGGATGAGGGATTTCAGCAGACTGAGAGAGGATGAGGGACTGGTTCAGCAGTCGGGGGGACTGAGGGATTTCAGCAGTTTAGAGAGGAATTTAGGTGACTGGTTCAGCAGTCTGAGAGAGGTACAGGTGACTGGCAGCACTGGGGGAGGAATTGAGGTGACTGGTTCAGCAGGCTGAGAGAGTTTAGGTGACTGGTTTAGCAGTCTGAGAGGGTACTGGGACTGGTTTACAGTCTGAGGAGGCCCGAGGGACTGGCAGAGTCTGGGGAGGATGAGGTGACTGTTCAGAGTACGAGAGAGGACTGAGGTGACTGGTTCAGCAGTGCTAAGGGCGAGGACTGGTTTAGAGGCAGAGATACTGAGGTGACTGGTTTTAGCAGGGTGAGAGAGGTATTTAGGTGCTGGTTCAGCAGGCGGAGAGATGAGGACGGACAGGGTGAGAGAGGTATTTAGGGGTTGGTTGCAGTACCGAGAGAGGTACTGGGTGACTGGTTCAGCAGTGCGGGGAGGATGAGGGATGGCACGTCTGAGAGGACTGGGGGACTGGTTAGCGCGAGAGGGACTGGGGGACTGGTCAGCAAAAATGAGAGAGGGACTGAGGTGACTGGTTTAATCGGGGAGGTACTGAGGTGACGACAGTCTGAGAGAGGACTGGGGGACTGGTTCAGCAGACAAGGGACTGAGGTGATGGTTCACAGACTGAGAGAAAATGAGGTGACTGGTTCAGCAAAAGAGGATGAGGGGACTGGTTGCAGCCGAGAGAGGTACTGAGGTGACTGGGCAGCAGATGAGAGGGATGAGGTGACTGGGTTTAGCAGTACTGAGAGAGGCCCTTTACTGGTTCAGAGAGGAGAAAATGAGGGGACGGTTTAGCAGTCTGGGGGAGGTACTGAGGCGGGGCACAGCAGAATTGAGGGAGGCACTGGGGGAGGTGACTGGTTTACAGTTGGAGAGGTACTGAGGTGATTGGGTTTAGCAGTCGGGGAGGACTGAGGTGACTGGCCCGCAGCTGGAGGGTCTGGGGGGAACTTGTTCCGAGTCTTTTGGGGAGGACTGGGTGCTGGTTACGGTGTGGGGGTACCCGGTGTGGTTTCCCGGGGCCCCCGGGGTCTGAGGTGTGGTTCGCATCTGGAAAGGGGGAGGCAAATTGGGTGCTGGTCACGGCTGGGGGCTTTAGGTGTGGTTCGCGTGCTAGGGGTATGGGTGACTGGGTTTAGCACTGAGGAGGGGTTGTCCCCCCTTGTGGTTGTTTTTGTTCACCGTTGTGTTGTCCTTTGCTCCCCGGGGTTGTGGTTGCCCGGCCACCCGGTTGTGGTTGTTCTTGTGCTCACCGGTTGTGTTGTCCTTGGGGCTCACCCGGTTGTGGTTGTCCTTGTGCTCACCGTTGTGGTTGTCCTTGTGCTCACCCGGTTGTGTGTCCTTGTGCTCACCCGGCTGTGGTTGTCCTTGTGCTCACCCGGTTGTGGTTGTCCTGTGCTCACCCGGTTGTGGTTGTCCTTGTGCTCACCCGGTTGTGGTTGTCCTTGTGCTCACCCGGTTGTGGTTGCTCTTGTGCTCACCCGGTTGTGGTTGTTCTTGTGCTCACCCGGTTGTGGTTGTCCTTGTGCTCACCCGGTTGTGGTTGTCTTGTGCTCACCCGGTGTGGTTGTCCTTGTGCTCACCCGGTTGTGGTTGTCCTTGTGCTCACCCGGTTGTGGTTGTCCTTGTGCCACCCGGTTGTGGTTGTCCTTGTGCTCACCGGTTGTGGTTGCTCTTGTGCTCACCCGGTTGTGGTTGTTCTTGTGCTCACCCGGTTGTGGTTGTCCTGTGCTCACCCGGTTGTGGTTGTTCTTGTGCTCACCCGGTTGTGGTTGTCCTTGTGCTCACCCGGTTGTGGTTGTCCTTGTGCTCACCCGTTGTGGTTGCTCTTGTGCTCACCCGTTGTGGTTGTCCTTGTGCTCACCCGGTTGTGGTTGTCCTTGTGCTCACCCGGTTGTGGTTGTCCTGTGCTCACCCGGTTGTGGTTGTCCTTGTGCTCACCCGGTTGTGGTTGTCCTTGTGCTCACCGGTTGTGTTGCTCTGTGCTCACCCGGTTGTGGTTGTTCTTGTGCTCACCCGGTTGTGGTTGTCCTTGTGCTCACCCGGTTGTGGTTGTCCTTGTGCTCACCGGCTGTGGTTGTCCTTGTGCTCACCCGGTTGTGGTTGTCCTTGTGCTCACCCGGTTGTGGTTGCTCTTGTGCTCACCCGGTTGTGGTTGTCGTTGTGCTCACCCGGTTGTGGTTGCAGTGGGTCGAGTCACTGTTCATGACCCTGAGGGAATTCTTAGTGTCTTCTTGTTGCTGGTGGTTTTGTCAGTGTTTTCTTCAGACGACTCTGGGGGTGGGAGTGGAGGAGGGGTTGAGGAGGGGCAGTAAGGATTGAGGAGTGTGGTGTGAGATGGAGAGTGTTGATAAGAGGTGCGAGGCGTGCGGAATGGGGTTAGTGTGGGGTGGGAGGTTAAGTATGGTACCAGGGTGTCTGGGTAGGTTGCTAGGTGATCGATCATGTGTTGTTGGCAACAAGTTTCTACCCTTCCCCTGTCATAATTGCTCTATAGAGAGAGAGAGAGAGAGAGAGAGAGAGAGAGAGAGACCAAGTGTCTGTCTACAAGTGCCTTACAACCTAACAAACACACACCCTCCTCCACACTTCCACAACTTATAACCTGACACTTAACCTGGGTTAAGTGGCCAGTTGCTCGTGTGGAACTTTATTAAGTGACGTGAGCAACACTTGAACTTAGCTAAGACACTCCACAACTTAAGTTTGTGTAAGTTGGAGGAAATCTTTACAATGTTAAGATGATGGCTTCCCATCTCTCTTCATGGAGGGAGAGAGTTACAGGAGAGAGAGAGTTACAGGGAGGAGAGTTACAGAGGAGAGAGTTACAGGGAGGAGAGAGTTACAGGAGGGAGAGGTTTATAGAGGAGAGGAGTTACAGGAGGGAGAGGTTTATAGAGGAGAGAGTTACAGGGAGGGAGAGGTTTATAGAGGGAGAGAGTTACAGGGAGGGAGAGGTTTATAGAGGAGAGAGTTACAGGGAGGGAGAGGTTTATAGAGGAGAGAGTTACAGGAGGAGAGGTTTATAGAGGAGAGAGTTACAGGAGGAGGAGGTTTATAGAGGATAGTTACAGGAGGAGAGGTTTATAGAGGAGAGAGTTACAGGGAGGGAGAGGTTTATATAGGGAGAGAGTTACAGGGAGGGAGAGGTTTATAGAGGGATAGAGTTACAGGGAGGGAGAGGTTTATAGAGGGAGAGAGTTACAGGGAGGGAGAGGTTTATAGAGGGAGAGTTACAGGGAGGGAGAGGTTTATAGAGGGAGAGAGTTACAGGGAGGGAGAGGTTTATAGAGGGGGAGAGTTACAGGGAGATTACCTGGAGGTTACCTGGAGGTTATTCCGGGGATCAACGCCCCCGCGGCCCAGTCCATGACCAGGCCTCCAGGGAGGGAGAGGTTTATAGAGGGAGAGAGACTTATAGCGAGGGAGAGGATAATTAAAGGGAGGATAAAATTAAAGGAAAGAGATAATTATAGTATAGGGTAGGAGAGAATTATAAAGGAGAACGTTATAGGGAAGGAGAGAAATATAGGAAAGTATTATAGGGATGGGAAATTATAGAGGAAGAGATAAATTTAAGGAAGTAGAGAGTGTAAAGAAAGAGGAAATTATAAGAGACAATGACAATAATAGGGTAGGAGATAATTATGGAGGAAACATATGTATGGGAGGAGGAGGAGGAGAAGGATTAATTGATGGAGTTATACAGAGAGGGAGAAGAGTTATAAACTGGTATACAGGTGGAAGGTGTCAGACTGACGTGCGTCAGGTGAGATGGGGGGTGAATGGGTGGGAGGGGCGTGTAGGAGAGAGAGAGAGAGAGAGAGAGAGAGCTTAATATCAGCTGAGTGCCTCTGGTGAGACAGGTTTGATCCCAGGCAGGTGAGTTAATTTTGCTTAGTGTGATAGTGAGGTGGTTTTGGGGTAGTGATTGATAGTGGTGGTGGTATGGTGGTGGTACTGTTACCCTCACCCTGCAGCCAAAGCACCTTCCCCACCACCACCCCACTCTTGCACCCCACCACTATCCGCCACCCACCCTACCCCTCCCACTTCTGCTTCATTTGCATATCAAAACAGAGCGTCGACCCAACAAACAGTGCACTAAAACTGGCTGACCTGTCCAGCACTCGCATCACTGTTGGTAATAACACTTTAACACCAGAAAGAGAAAGTGCGGTTACTGCTGGTCCAACAGTGACTGTGTAGCGGCTGTCACTGCTTGCCCAACAGTGACTGTTGTAGTGGCTGTCACTGCAGGACCAACAGTGACGGTTGTAGTGGCTGTCACTGCAGGACCTACAGTGACTGTTGTAATGGCTGTCACTGCAGGCCCAACAGTGACTGTTGTAGTGGCTGTCACTGCAGGACCTACAGTGACTGTTGTAATGGCTGTCACTGCAGGCCCAACAGTGACGGTTGTAGTGGCTGTCACTGCAGGACCTATAGTGACTGTTGTAATGGCTGTCACTGCAGGCCCAACAGTGACTGTTGTGGCTGTCACTGCAGGACCTATAGTGACTGTTGTAATGGCTGTCACTGCAGGCCCAACAGTGACGGTTGTAGTGGCTGTCACTGCAGGACCTATAGTGACTGTTGTAATGGCTGTCACTGCAGGCCCAACAGTGACTGTTGTGGCTGTCACTGCAGGACCTATGTGATGTTGTAATGGCTGTCACGCAGGCCCAACAGTGACGTTGTAGTGGCTGTCACTGCAGGACCTATAGTGACTGTTGAATGGCTGTCACTGCAGGCCCAACAGTGACTGTTGTAGTGGCTGTCACTGCAGGACCTATAGTGACTGTTGTAATGGCTGTCACTGCAGGCCCAACAGTGACTGTTGTAGTGGCTGTCACTGCAGGACCTATAGTGACTGTTGTAATGGCTGTCACTGCAGGCCCAACAGTGACTGTTGTAGTGGCTGTCACTGCAGGACCTACAGTGACTGTTGTAATGGCTGTCACTGCAGGCCCAACAGTGACTGTTGTAGTGGCTGTCACTGCAGGCCCAACAGTGACTGTTGTAGTGGCTGTTACTGCAGGCCCAACAGTGACTGTTGTAGTGGCTGTCACTGCAGGCCCAACAGTGACTGTTGTAGTGGCTGTCACTGCAGGACCAACAGTGACGGTTGTAGTGGCTGTCACTGCAGGACCTACAGTGACTGTTGTAATGGCTGTCACTGCAGGCCCAACAGTGACTGTTGTAGTGGCTGTCACTGCAGGCCCAACAGTGACTGTTGTAGTGGCTGTCACTGCAGGACCAACAGTGACTGTTGTAATGGCTGTCACTGCAGGCCCAACAGTGACTGTTGTAGTGGCTGTCACTGCAGGACCAACAGTGACTGTTGTAATGGCTGTCACTGCAGGCCCAACAGTGACTGTAGTGGCTGTCACTGCAGGACCAACAGTGACTGTTGTAATGGCTGTCACTGCAGGCCCAACAGTGACTGTTGTAGTGGCTGTCACTGCAGGACCAACAGTGACTGTTGTAATGGCTGTCACTGCAGGCCCAACAGTGACTGTTGTAGTGGCTGTCACTGCAGGACCAACGTCCAGCGCTGTTCAACTCAAACTTTACAGTCCCATAATATCTGATGCCAGTTATAGTCCCATTTTCTCTCTCTCTCTCTCTCTCTCTCTCTCTCTCTCTCTCTCTCTCTCTCTCTCTCTTTCTCTCTCTCTCTCTCTCTCTCTCTCTCTCTCTCTCTCTGTCTCTCTCTGCCTCTGTCTCTCTCTCTGTCTCTCTCGTCTCTGTCTCTCTCTGCTCTCTCTCTCTCTCTCTCTCTCTCTCTCTCTCTGAGAGAGTGTGTCTTCTCTCTCTCTCTGTCTCTCTCTCTCTCTCTCTCTCTCTCTCTCTCTCTCTCTCTCTCTCTCTCTCTCTCTCTCTCTCTGTCTCTCTCTCTCTCTCTCGTCTCTCTCTCTGTCTCTCTCTCTCTCTCTCTCTCTCTCTTCTACTAATGTGAACCAGAGAGACGATATAAAAGTAATTTTATATGTCGTTCACGTTATTATTTACCATTGAGGTGATGGTAGAGGAAGGCAGCAGATACATGTATTGTACACACTTTGCACAAGCCTTTGACAAGTGTACAAAATTGTGCAAAGACGATAACTGAAAAAGTGGGCAGATGGGCATTTTATTTTCTATGGAATAGAACCCAAAGTGTAATAATGAACAGTGTGAAATCAGAATCTGCCATAGTGAAAAGTTCTGTTCACCAAGGCACAGTACTGGTCCCTGTTCTCTTTCTCATCGGGTTATCCGATATAGAGGCATAAATCATAGCACCGTATCATCCTTTTGCAGACGATACCTGTATATGTATGAGAGTGACATCCACTGAGGACACAGCAAACCTCCAAGCTGATATAAACAAAGTCTTCCAGTGTCCCACTGATAACAAGAAGTTGTTTCAGTTACTCCGTTATGGAAAGATTAGAACGGAGTATAAAACAAACTTGAATCATTCTATACAACGTAAGACTAACGTGAGAGACCTGGAAATTATCATGTCAGATGTTACCTTCGAGGATCACAATAATGTCACTGTCACAACCGCAAGGAAAATGATATGCTGGATAACTAGAACCTTCAGAACACGGAATGCCAAGCCAAGGATGATACTCTTCAAGCCACTTGTTCTCTGGATTGAGTACTGCTGTACTCAAACAGTTTAAGACAGGTAATACCGCCGACCTGGAGAATCTTCACTACTCGCATATAGATTCAATCAAGCACCAAATTACTGGGACCGTTTAAGTTCCTTGATCAGTACTCCTTGGAACGTAGGCGAGAGAGGTACGTTATAATCTACACCTGAAAAATTCTAAAAGCATCGTTCCCAAATTTATTTAGAGATAGTTCCCCATGAAAGTAAGAGGCTTGGCAGATGGTGTAAAATACACCCAATGAAAAGTAGAGGTGTAATGAACACACTAAGGGACAACTCAGTAAGTGTGAAGGTACCCCGAATTTTCAGCGTCCTCACTTCATACATACGGGGGATTACCAACAGACCCCTGGCTGTCTTCAAGAACGGAGCATGTTTCTCAAGTCAGTTCCTGATCAGCTGGGCTGTGGTGTCTGTGTTAAACTTAGTGTGCTAGCACCAACAGCCTGGTTGGTCAGGTCATTCACCGAAGTCCTGGTCTGGGACCGCGATGATCCTCGGAACACTTTCCAGGTAGATTCCAGCTTGTAGACTTCAGGTAGACTCCAGCGTATAGACTCCAGGTAGACTCCAGCGTATAGACTCCAGCGTATAGACTCCAGCGTATAGACTCCAGTGTATAGACTCCAGGTAGACTCCAGCGTATAGACTCCAGGTAGACTCCAGCGTGTAGACTCCAGCGTATAGACTCCAGCGTATAGACTCCAGGTAGACTCCAGCGATAGACTCAGTAGACTCCAGCAGATAGACTCCAGGTAGACTCCAGCGATGAACTCCAGCGTATAGACTCCAGCGTATAGACTCCAGTGTATAGACTCCAGGTAGACTCCAGCGTATAGACTCCAGGTAGACTCCAGCGTGTAGACTCCAGCGTATAGACTCCAGCGTATAGACTCCAGGTAGACTCCAGCGTATAGACTCCAGGTAGACTCCAGCGTATAGACTCCAGGTAGACTCCAGCGTATAGACTCCAGCGTATAGACTCCAGCGTATAGACTCCAGATAGACTCCAGCGATAGACTCCAGGCAGACTCCAGCGTATAGACTCCAGGATCAGACTCCAGCGTATAGACTCCAGATAGACTCCAGCGATAGACCCAGGTAGACTCCAGCGATAGACTCCAGATAGACTCCAGCGATAGACTCCAGATAGACTCAGCGATAGGACTCCAGGTAGACTCCAGCGTATAGACTCAGATAGACTCCAGCGTATAGACTCCAGATAGACTCCAGCGATAGACTCCAGAGACTCCAGCGAGACTCGGCATCCAGCGATAGACTCCAGATAGACTCCAGCGATAGACTCCAGATAGACTCCAGCGATAGATAGAGACTCCAGATAGACTCCAGATAGACTCAGTAGAACTCCAGATAGACTCCAGCGTATAGACTCCAGATAGACTCCAGCATAGACTCCAGATAGACTCCAGCGTATAGACTCAGATAGACTCCAGCGTATAGACTCCAGATAGACTCAGCGTATAGACTCCAGATAGACTCCAGCGTATAGACTCCAGATAGACTCAGCGATAGACTCCAGATAGACTCGAGCAGACCGACAGACTAGGACTCCAGGAGACTCCATCGTATGACTCCAGATAGACTCACGTATAGACTCCAGATAGACTCCAGCGATAGACTCCAGATAGACTCAGCAGATAGACTCAGATAGACTCCAGCGATAGACTCCAGATAGACTCCAGCGTATAGACTCCAGATAGACTCCAGCGATAGACTCCAGATAGACTCCAGCGTATAGACTCCAGGTAGACTCCATCGTATAGACTCCAGATAGACTCCATCAATAGACTCCAGATAGACTCAGCGTATAGACTCCAGATAGACTCCAAGCGTTGAGACTCGGATAGACTCCAGCGTATAGACTCCAGATAGACTCCAGCGTATAGACTCAGATAGACTCCAGCGATAGACCCAGATAGACTCCATCGTGACAGACTCCAGATAGACTCCATCGTATAGACTCCAGATAGACTCCAGCGTATAGACTCCAGATAGACTCCAGCGTATAGACTCCAGATAGACTCCAGCGTATAGACTCCAGATAGACTCCAGCGATGACTCCAGATAGACTCCAGCGATGACTCCAGGTAGACTCCAGCGTATAGACTCAGATAGACTCCAGCGTATAGACTCCAGATAGACTCCAGCGTATAGACCCAGATAGACTCCAGCGTATAGACTCCAGATAGACTCCAGCGATAGACTCCAGATAGACTCCAGCGTATAGACTCCAGATAGACTCATCAGACAGACTCCAGATAGACTCCAGCGTATAGACTCCAGATAGACTCCATCGTACAGACTCCAGATAGACTCCAGCGATAGACTCCAGATAGACTCCAGCGTATAGACTCCAGATAGACTCCAGCGTATAGACTCCAGATAGACTCCAGCGTATAGACTCAGATAGACTCCATCGTATAGACTCAGATAGACTCCTGAGTATAGACTCCAGATAGACTCCAGCGTATAGACTCAGATAGACTCCAGCGTATAGACCCAGATAGACTCAGCGATAGACTCCAGATAGACTCAGCGTATAGACTCCAGATAGACTCCAGCGTATAGATCCAGATAGACTCCAGCGTATAGACTCCAGGTAGACTCCAGCGATAGACTCCAGATAGACTCCAGCGTATAGACTCCAGATAGACTCCAGATAGACTCCAGCAGCATAGACTCCAGATAGACTCCAGCGATAGACTCCAGATAGACTCCAGCGTATAGACTCCAGATAGACTCCAGCGTATAGACTCCAGATAGACTCCAGCGATAGACTCCAGATAGACTCCATCGATAGACTCAGATAGACTCCAGCGTATAGACTCCAGATAGACTCAGCGATAGACTCCAGATAGACTCAGCGATAGACTCCAGATAGACTCCAGCGTATAGACTCAGATAGACTCCATCGTACAGACTCCAGATAGACTCCAGCTATAGACTCCAGATAGACTCAGCGATAGACTCAGATAGACTCCAGCGTATAGACTCCAGATAGACTCCAGCGATAGACTCCTTATAGACTCCAGCGTATAGACTCCAGATAGACTCCAGCGTATAGACTCCAGATAGACTCCAGCGTATAGACTCCAGGTAGACTCCATCGTATAGACTCCAGATAGACTCCATCGTATAGACTCCAGATAGACTCCAGCGTATAGACTCCAGATAGACTCCAGCGTATAGACTCCAGATAGACTCCAGCGTATAGACTCCAGATAGACTCCAGCGTATAGACTCCAGGTAGACTCCAGCGTATAGACTCCAGGTAGACTCCAGCGTATAGACTCCAGGTAGACTCCAGCGTATAGACTCCAGATAGACTCCAGCGTATAGACTCCAGATAGACTCCAGCGTATAGACTCCAGATAGACTCCAGCGTATAGACTCCAGATAGACTCCAGCGTATAGACTCCAGATAGACTCCAGCGTATAGACTCCAGATAGACTCCAGCGTATAGACTCCAGATAGACTCCAGCGTATAGACTCCAGATAGACTCCAGCGTATAGACTCCAGATAGACTCCAGCATATAGACTCCAGGTAGACTCCAGCGTATAGACTCCAGGTAGACTCCAGCATATAGACTCCAGATAGACTCCAGCGTATAGACTCCAGGTAGACTCCAGCATATAGACTCCAGATAGACTCCAGCATATAGACTCCAGGTAGACTCCAGCATATAGACTCCAGATAGACTCCAGCGTATAGACTCCAGGTAGACTCCAGCATATAGACTCCAGGTAGACTCCAGCATATAGACTCCAGGTAGACTCCAGCATATAGACTCCAGGTAGACTCCAGCATATAGACTCCAGGTAGACTCCAGCGTATAGACTCCAGGTAGACTCCAGCATATAGACTCCAGGTAGACTCCAGCGTATAGACTCCAGGTAGACTCCAGCATATAGACTCCAGGTAGACTCCAGCATATAGACTCCAGGTAGACTCCAGCGTATAGACTCCAGGTAGACTCCAGCGTATAGACTCCAGGTAGACTCCAGCATATAGACTCCAGGTAGACTCCAGCGTATAGACTCCAGGTAGACTCCAGCATATACAGCTGAGTGAACGCAGCTTTTGTTATTTTTATTGAGGGCAAAAACACGATATTTGAAGTTGCCTGTCGAAGCATATTGTATTCCACAGGAGAGCCGGGGACTGATATCCCTACTGGGGACTGATGCCCCTACCGGAGACTGATCCCCCCCTTCGGGGACTGATACTCCTACTGGGAACTAATTACCCTCCTGGGAACGGATCCCCTCGCCGGTGACTGATCCCCTCCTGGGGACTCGATCCTACTTCCTCATCTTTTTAATCCCACGCCGGTAAATACTGACAAAATTTATTGACTAACTCAGTAAGGATGGAAGTGAATATACTAGGGTAGAAAGCCAGCAAATTCTGTATTATTTTTTCCAGTAATCGCTTTTTTTTATTCTTGTCTTAGTAGTAAGGAGACTGAATGTAAGTGGTAGAGGGTGTGGGAGAAGTGGCTGCTTGAGATAAAGTGGCTCCTTGATGGATCAAGTGGCTGTAGTGACTGATGCATAGTGGATAAAGTGACTCTTTGAGACAAAGTTGCTTTTTGACGCAGTCTGTAAAATGTCTAATTGATGCACAGTGGATAAAGTGGTTGTTGAGGGATTAAGTGATAAAGGTCTGGACACTTAGTCTGATTTTTACATAATCTACCGGTGTGGAAGGAAGACTTGCTAACTTGCTTCTCTCTCTCTCTCTCTCTCTGTATATATATATATATATATATATATATATATATATATATATATATATATATATATATATATATATATATATATATATTTTATATATATATATATATATATATATATATATATATATATATATATATATATATATATATATATGCAATAAGATCAGAGTAAACAGGTGATTTTAAAATATGCAAAACAACCACTGTGAAAGAGTAGTGAAATTCCAAGCGCTTTCGTGACTACTCATGTCACGAAAGCGCTTGGAATTTCACTACTCTTTCACAGTGGTTGTTTTGCATATTTTAAAATCACCTGTTTACTCTATATATAATATGTGTGTGTGTGTGTGTGTTTTCCATATAAATTCTACTTGGTTTATTTACTGTTTCTTCTTTTGTTTTAATTCCTCCTCCTCCTTCTCCCTTCTCCTCTTTTTCTACTGGAACATAGCACCTTAAATCCTCCAGTAATCGTCTACATTCTTGTCTGGAAAGACTCTCTGACAAGTGTAAACACTTCCATTAATGAGTTAATTACTGAGTGTATTTTTTTCAACGCTTACTTGAAAAAGTGCGAGTGTAGTAGAGACTGCCAGGAAGTGTTTCACAAGACTGTGAGGTGGGAGGCAGGTGGGAGGCAGGTGGGAGGCAGGTGGGAGGTAGGTGGGAGGTAGGTGAGAGGCAGATAGGTAAGAGGCGAGAGGCAAGTGGGAAATATTGCTAGAGCAATTGGAAATTCTAAATAACAGCTTCACACACACACACTCAACAGTCAATAATATTTCCAACTTGTAATTGTTGAGTTGCAGCCACTCAAAATATGTCCCAAATTGATCATATTTGGCAGCAGTATTTTCTGTCACTGCCTCACTCACTCCCATGTTTGTACTGCCTCACTCACTCCCATGTTTGTACTGCCTCACTCACTCCCATGTTTGTACTGCCTCACTCACTCCCATGTTTGTACTGCCTCACTCACTCCCATGTTTGTACTGCCTCACTCACTCCCATGTTTGTACTGCCTCACTCACTCCCATGTTTGTACTGCCTCACTCACTCCCATGTTTGTACTGCCTCACTCACTCCCATGTTTGTACTGCCTCACTCACTCCCATGTTTGTACTGCCTCACTCACTCCCATGTTTGTACTGCCTCACTCACTCCCATGTTTGTACTGCCTCACTCACTCCCATGTTTGTACTGCCTCACTCACTCCCATGTTTGTACTGCCTCACTCACTCCCATGCTTGTACTGCTTCACTCCCATGCTTGTACTGCCTCACTCACTCCCATGTTTGTACTGCCTCACTCACTCCCATGTTTGTACTGCCTCACTCACTCCCATGTTTGTACTGCCTCACTCACTCCCATGTTTGTACTGCCTCACTCACTCCCATGTTTGTACTGCCTCACTCACTCCCATGTTTGTACTGCCTCACTCACTCCCATGTTTGTACTGCCTCACTCACTCCCATGCTTGTACTGCTTCACTCCCATGCTTGTACTGCCTCACTCACTCCCATGTTTGTACTGCCTCACTCCCATGCTTGTACTGCCTCACTCACTCCCATGTTTGTACTGCCTCACTCACTCCCATGTTTGTACTGCCTCACTCACTCCCATGTTTGTACTGCCTCACTCACTCCCATGTTTGTACTGCCTCACTCACTCCCATGTTTGTACTGCCTCACTCACTCCCATGTTTGTACTGCCTCACTCACTCCCATGTTTGTACTGCCTCACTCACTCCCATGTTTGTACTGCCTCACTCACTCCCATGTTTGTACTGCCTCACTCACTCCCATGTTTGTACTGCCTCACTCACTCCCATGTTTGTACTGCCTCACTCACTCCCATGTTTGTACTGCCTCACTCACTCCCATGTTTGTACTGCCTCACTCACTCCCATGTTTGTACTGCCTCACTCACTCCCATGTTTGTACTGCCTCACTCACTCCCATGTTTGTACTGCCTCACTCACTCCCATGTTTGTACTGCCTCACTCACTCCCATGTTTGTACTGCCTCACTCACTCCCATGTTTGTACTGCCTCACTCACTCCCATGTTTGTACTGCCTCACTCACTCCCATGTTTGTACTGCCTCACTCACTCCCATGTTTGTACTGCCTCACTCACTCCCATGTTTGTACTGCCTCACTCACTCCCATGTTTGTACTGCCTCACTCACTCCCATGTTTGTACTGCCTCACTCACTCCCATGTTTGTACTGCCTCACTCACTCCCATGTTTGTACTGCCTCACTCACTCCCATGTTTGTACTGCCTCACTCACTCCCATGTTTGTACTGCCTCACTCACTCCCATGTTTGTACTGCCTCACTCACTCCCATGTTTGTACTGCCTCACTCACTCCCATGTTTGTACTGCCTCACTCACTCCCATGTTTGTACTGCCTCACTCACTCCCATGTTTGTACTGCCTCACTCACTCCCATGTTTGTACTGCCTCACTCACTCCCATGTTTGTACTGCCTCACTCACTCCCATGTTTGTACTGCCTCACTCACTCCCATGTTTGTACTGCCTCACTCACTCCCATGTGTGTACTGCCTCACTCACTCCCATGTTTGTACTGCCTCACTCACTCCCATGTTTGTACTGCCTCACTCACTCCCATGTTTGTACTGCCTCACTCACTCCCATGTTTGTACTGCCTCACTCACTCCCATGTTTGTACTGCCTCACTCACTCCCATGTTTGTACTGCCTCACTCACTCCCATGTTTGTACTGCCTCACTCACTCCCATGTTTGTACTGCCTCACTCACTCCCATGTTTGTACTGCCTCACTCACTCCCATGTTTGTACTGCCTCACTCACTCCCATGTTTGTACTGCCTCACTCACTCCCATGTTTGTACTGCCTCACTCACTCCCATGTTTGTACTGCCTCACTCACTCCCATGTTTGTACTGCCTCACTCACTCCCATGCTTGTACTGCTTCACTCCCATGCTTGTACTGCCTCACTCACTCCCATGTTTGTACTGCCTCACTCCCATGCTTGTACTGCCTCACTCCCATGCTTGTACTGCCTCACTCACTCCCATACTTGTACTGCCTCACTCACTCCCATGTTTGTACTGCCTCACTCACTCCCATGTTTGTACTGCCTCACTCACTCCCATGTTTGTACTGCCTCACTCACTCCCATGTTTGTACTGCCTCACTCACTCCCATGTTTGTACTGCCTCACTCACTCCCATGTTTGTACTGCCTCACTCACTCCCATGTTTGTACTGCCTCACTCACTCCCATGTTTGTACTGCCTCACTCACTCCCATGCTTGTACTGCCTCACTCACTCCCATGCTTGTACTGCCTCACTCCCATGCTTGTACTGCCTCACTCCCATGCTTGTACTGCCTCACTCCCATGCTTGTACTGCCTCACTCACTCCCATGTTTGTACTGTCTCACTCACTCCCATGTTTGTACTGCCTCACTCACTCCCATGCTTGTACTGCCTCACTCACTCCCATGCTTGTACTGCCTCACTCACTCCCATGCTTGTACTGCCTCACTCCCATGCTTGTACTGCCTCACTCCCATGCTTGTACTGCCTCACTCCCATGCTTGTACTGCCTCACTCACTCCCATACTTGTACTGCCTCACTCACTCCCATGTTTGTACTGCCTCACTCACTCCCATGCTTGTACTGCTTCACTCCCATGCTTGTACTGCCTCACTCACTCCCATGTTTGTACTGCCTCACTCCCATGCTTGTACTGCCTCACTCCCATGCTTGTACTGCCTCACTCACTCCCATACTTGTACTGCCTCACTCACTCCCATGTTTGTACTGCCTCACTCACTCCCATGCTTGTACTGCATCACTCCCATACTTGTACTGCCTCACTCACTCCCATGTTTGTACTGCCTCACTCCCATGCTTGTACTGCCTCACTCCCATGCTTGTACTGCCTCACTCACTCCCATACTTGTACTGCCTCACTCACTCCCATGTTTGTACTGCCTCACTCACTCCCATGCTTGTACTGCTTCACTCCCATGCTTGTACTGCCTCACTCCCATGCTTGCACTGCCTCACTCACTCCCATGCTTGTACTGCCTCACTCCCATGCTTGTAATGCCTCACTCCCATGCTTGTACTGCCTCACTCCCATGCTTGTACTGCCTCACTCCCATTCTTGTACTGCCTCACTCACTCCCATTCTTGTACTGCCTCACTCCCATTCTTGTACTGCCTCACTCCCATTCTTGTACTGCCTCACTCACTCCCATGCTTGTACTGCCTCACTCCCATGCTTGTAATGCCTCACTCCCATGCTTGTACTGCCTCACTCCCATGCTTGTACTGCCTCACTCCCATGCTTGTACTGCCTCACTCCCATGCTTGTACTGCCTCACTCCCATGCTTGTACTGCCTCACTCCCATGCTTGTACTGCCTCACTCCCATGCTTGTACTGCCTCACTCCCATGCTTGTACTGCCTCACTCACTCCCATGCTTGTACTGCCTCACTCCCATGCTTGTACTGCCTCACTCACTCCCATGCTTGTACTGCCTCACTCACTCCCATGCTTGTACTGCTTCACTCCCATGTTTGTACTGCCTCACTCCCATGCTTGTACTGCCTCACTCCCATGCTTGTACTGCCTCACTCACTCCCATGCTTGTACTGCCTCACTCACTCCCATACTTGTACTGCCTCACTCCCATACTTGTACTGCCTCACTCACTCCCATGCTTGTACTGCCTTACTCACATGCTTGCACTGCCTCACTCACTCCCATGCTTGTACTGCCTCACTCCCATGCTTGTACTGCCTCACTCCCATGCTTGTACTGCCTCACTCCCATTCTTGTACTGCCTCACTCACTCCCATTCTTGTACTGCCTCACTCCCATTCTTGTACTGCCTCACTCACTCCCATGCTTGAACTGCCTCACTTACTCCCATACTTGTACTGCCTCACTCCCATGCTTGTACTGTCTCACTCCCATACTTGTACTGCCTCACTCACTCCCATGCTTGTACTGCCTCACTCCCATGCTTGTACTGCCTCACTCCCATGCTTGTACTGCCTCACTCCCATGCTTGTACTGCCTCACTCCCATGCTTGTACTGCCTCACTCACTCCCATGCTTGTACTGCCTCACTCACTCCCATGCTTGTACTGCCTCACTCCCATGCTTGTACTGCTTCACTCCCATGTTTGTACTGCCTCACTCCCATGCTTGTACTGCCTCACTCCCATGCTTGTACTGTCTCACTCCCATGCTTGTACTGCCTCACTCACTCCCATGCTTGTACTGCCTCACTCCCATGATTGTACTGCCTCACTCAGTCTAATACTGCTTCACTCCCATGCTTGTACTGTCTCACTCCCATGCTTGTACTGCCTCACTCACTCCCATGCTTGTACTGTCTCACTCCCATGCTTGTACTGCCTCACTCCCATGCTTGTACTGCCTCATTCCCATGCTTGTACTGTCTCACTCCCATGCTTGTACTGCCTCACTCACTCCCATGCTTGTACTGCCTCACTCCCATGCTTGTACTGTCTCACTCCCATGCTTGTACTGCCTCACTCACTCCCATGCTTGTACTGCCTCACTCACTCCCATGCTTGTACTGCCTCACTCCCATGCTTGTACTGTCTCACTCCCATGCTTGTACTGCCTCACTCACTCCCATGCTTGTACTGCCTCACTCACTCCCATGCTTGTACTGCCTCACTCCCATGCTTGTACTGCCTCACTCCCATGCTTGTACTGCCTCACTCCCATGCTTGTACTGCCTCATTCCCATGCTAGTACAGCCTCACTCACCATACTAGTACTGCCTCTCACTGCCTCACCATACTTGTACTGCCTCTCACTGCCTCACCATACTTGTACTGCCTCTCACTGCCTCACCATACTAGTACTGCCTCTCACTGCCTCACCATACTAGTACTGCCTCTCACTGCCTCACCATACTTGTACTGCCTCTCACTGCCTCACCATACTAGTACTGCCTCTCACTGCCTCACCATACTAGTACTGCCTCTCACTGCCTCACCATACTAGTACTGCCTCTCACTGCCTCTCACTGCCTCTCACTGCCTCACTCACGATGCCAATGTTTTATTTTTCACCAGATGGTTTTCCCCAAACATTCTTTTGTTTTCGGTGCGTTTCGTAAACCATTTTGTTTATATTGGTTTTTTGAAGCTCGGTTTTTTAATTTGATAAATGCTGCAGAACAATTTGTAAGTTCCACATTTATGCACACTGTACATAAATATGGAAGTTATTGTAGTAACTGTGTACAGTGTAGTAACACTGTAGTAACAGTGTAGTAACATTGTAGTAACAGTGTACAAGACTAGTTACAGTATACACTGTATACTGAAACTAGTCTTATACACTGTAACTACAGTTTTTCACTGTGTAAATACAGTTGCACACTGTTACTACAATCTTGTACACTATAACACCTGTCTTGTACACTGTAACTAGTCTTGTACCCTATAACACCTGTCTTGTACACTGTAACTACAGTCTTGTGCACTATAACACCTGTCTTGTACACTGTAACTAGTCTTGTACACTGTAACTAGTCTTGTACACTGTAACTAGTCTTGTACACTATAACAGTCTTGTACACTATAACAACAGTCTTGTACACTATAACAACAGTCTTGTACACTATAACAACAGTCTTGTACACTATAACAGTCTTGTACACTATAACAGTCTTGTACACTATAACAGTCTTGTACACTATAACAGTCTTGTACACTATAACAACAGTCTTGTACACTATAACAACAGTCTTGTACACTATAACAACAGTCTTGTACACTATAACAACAGTCTTGTACACTATAACAACAGTCTTGTACACTATAACAGTCTTGTACACTATAACAACAGTCTTGTACACTATAACAGTCTTGTACACTATAACAGTCTTGTACACTATAACAGTCTTGTACACTATAACAGTCTTGTACACTATAACAACAGTCTTGTACACTATAACAACAGTCTTGTACACTATAACAACAGTCTTGTACACTATAACAGTCTTGTACACTATAACAACAGTCTTGTACACTATAACAGTCTTGTACACTATAACAACAGTCTTGTACACTGTAACTAGTCTTGTACACTGTAACTAGTCTTGTACACTATAACAACAGTCTTGTACACTGTAACTAGTCTTGTACACTATAACAACAGTCTTGTACACTGTAACTAGTCTTGTACACTATAACAGTCTTGTACACTGTAACTAGTCTTGTACACTATAACAGTCTTGTACACTGTAACTAGTCTTGTACACTATAACAGTCTTGTACACTGTAACTAGTCTTGTACACTATAACAGTCTTGTACACTGTAATAGTTTTAAAATACCTTTCAATGTGCAGTTTTCAGTAAGGTCTCCTGAGCTCTCTTGTAAAGCTCTTGTGGGTAGTGCGATTTATTTTTCCCCGATTTTAAAATTAAAAGGGCATTGAAAATTTTAAAGGGGCATTATGAAAAGGCCCTCAGGTGCTATTCCCCCTTTAAATTTAAAATTTTTTTAGCTCTGTTTTTTAAAAGGAAAAACACATTGTATTAAACAAAGTATTTTAAATTTTTAAATTTCCAGTTAGGGGTAGTTTTGACCAGAAAACGGCCCATATTTTTTTTTATATAGGCCTGGGGTTAAAAAGGGTTCCCTTTTTAAAAATTTTCATTTTTAAATTCCCTTTTTTGAAAACCCGATTTAGACTCCCCTTTCCCCAGAGGTCGTAAGATTTAAATATTCATTTGCAAGGAGTGTGTGGAAAGGGTAGACCATTTTGGGGGTGCAAGGAGAGTGGGAGGCTAGACCGAAAAATGGGGGTGCAAGGGGGGTGTGAGGCCAGACCGAGCCTGGAGGGGGCAAAGGGGGGTGGAGGCTAGGCCCCCGGGCCCCCGGGGGGTTTTAAGAGGTGGGGGATAGATTTAGCCTGGGGGTGCAAGGGGATGGAGGCAGCCGGCCTTGGGGGGCAAGAGAGTGTAGGCTGGGGGGAGCCTGGGGGTGCCAAGGGGAGAGTGTGGAGGCTAGCCGGGGCCTGGAGGGCAGGAGGGTGTGGACGGGGCCGAGCCTGGAGGTGCAAGGAGGTGGAAGGCCGGGGGCCTGGAGGTGCAAAGGGGAGGGGGAGGCTAACCGAGCCCCGGGGGGCAAGGGGGAGGTGGAAGGGGGCCCCCCGCCTGGAGGTGCAAGGGGGAGTGGGGGGAAATGAGCCGAGCCTGGGGGTAAGGAAGGGGGTGTGGAGGCTAGACCACCCGGAGGTAAAGAGGGGGGAAGGGAGACCGAGCCTGGGGGTGGGGGGAAGAGGTGAGGCAGACCGGCCTGGGGGCAAAGGGGGGTGGAGGCTAGGGCCGACCTGGGGGTGAAGGAGAGTGTGGAGGGGGGACTTTAGGGCCCGGAAAATTTCTGTGGGGGTTTGCCTGAACCCCACCATGTATGTGGACCGAATTTTGAAAGGTTTATAATTTTCAAAAGGGGTTTTTCATGTAAAAAGAAGGTGATTTCGGGGCAGCTTACACCCCGACCACAAGGTTTAGAGACAGCGGGGAAAAAACTGGTTTTAAAAACATTTCTCCCCGGCGCAGGGAGCAGCAGCAGCAAAAAGCCTTGGCCCTAACCCCCCCCCCCCCCCCCCCCCCCCCCCCCCCACACACACACACACAAACAAACCCCAAAAATTTTTATCCGGTTTTGTTAATGTTAAGTCATTGTTTAGGGAAACTTCCCTGACGGGCCCCGGCCCCCCCAGGGTAGAAACCCGTTTATACATAGTGTCGTGCAGGCATTATCCCCCCCTAATGATCAAATTTGATACTTAGTAAGGGGTAGCATCCCAAAACATAACATTATGCATAGTATGATACAATATTACACTATGTATACAATACTTTTTATATTATCATGATATACTGGGGTATTATACATATAAAGTACTTTTGATTTTACATAATATAATATTTTTAGTTTCAATAGTTGATGTATAAAATAATATACATTTGATATATCATAAATACTTGGATCATGCATAGTATAATACATAGTAAGATACATAGTATGATATCCTGTATGATACATAAAAGGAATCCTGTATGAAAAATCCTGTATTTACAGTAAAAGATATCCTGCATGATACATAGTATAATATTGGGATGAATACAGTATGATAAATATTAGGGTTTTAAATGTATTTTTAAAAAAAAATTGTGATCTTTCCCGTGACAAAGGCAGGGGTTGGATTTTATGAGGAACCCGACGTAAAATTTTCCCCCTCCCCCTCTCTTGTTTTCTCCCTCTCTGCATTTTTCTTTTCTCTTTTCTTTTCTGTCTTTTCTCTCTCCTGTTTTTTCTCTCTCTTTTTTCTTTTCTCTTTTGTCCCCTCTTTTTCTGTTCCCCTCTGTTTCCCCCTTTTGTCTGTTTTTCTGTCTCTCTGTCCCTGTCTTTTCTGTCTCTTTTTCTCTCTCTCTTTTTCTCTCTCTCTTTTTCTCTTTTCTTTTTCTCTCTCTCTCTCTCTCCTTTTTCTCTCTCTCCTCTCTCTTTTCCCTCCAAAAACCAAGAGTACCAACACCACCTGGGTTTTCATGACAAAAAAAAATTCCTAAAGGCCCCTTTTAAAACCCTTTAAACATCTAAGATTTTGCCCTTAGTGAAACGAGGAAAGGGGGGAGGGGGGGAGGGGGGAGGAGAAGGAAAGGGGGAGGAGGGAGGAGGGGAAAGGAAGAGGAGAGGAGGGAGAGGAAACTGGGGAAAGATAATACCGGGGAAGAAATGAGAGGAACAAAAGAAACGTAAAAAGGGGAAATGTCTGTATTATGGGGGGGAAATGTTGGGAATGGGGGATGGCAAGCTATCAAAACAACAAGACAACCACTAGTGCATAACACAAACACACACATATCAATAACAACACTGCGACTAGCCGGGGGATCGAACCTATGTTGTTTTAGCCCGCCTTATGGTGGCGAGAATTCACGACGCTCAAACCCACTGGACCATACAATCCTACAAACATGAGCCTAGTGAACTAGGCTTGTGGAGGCTAGTACACCAAACGAGGAGTAGAATGAAATTAGCTCTGAGGCACCAACACCATCGTATGTCCTCGTAACGTGAAGCAAGCCTAGTTCACTGGGCTCATGTTGTTTGTAGGATTGTATGGTCCAGTGGGTTTGAGCGTCGTGAATTTTCGCCCACCATAAGGCGGGCTAAAACAACACGGGTTCGATCCTCCGGCTAGTCGCAGTGTTTTTATTGATTAAATACCATTTGTTTGTGGTATTTAATCAATAACACTTCACGCAGGTTAGTGTCAGTTGACTGCATCCAAGTGTCTACTAGCAGGTGCTCCGCCACACAGGCGAGTCTCAGGCTAGTATTAGGTGAGTGTCAGGCAGGTACTAGGTGAATGTCTGGGGAGTGTCGGTCATGTATCAGGTGAGTCAGGAGAGTGCGAGTGCATAGTCACCAAGGGTAGTGTAATATGGCTGGTCAACACCGAAGAGTTCTGTTCAGCAACTCAGAATTCAGGTCGATCCCTGTGCGTGTACTCGCCTGTATTTGGTTGCAGGGGTCGATTCACAGCTCCAGTGTGTGTTAGTTACCATATTGTCAAAGGCAATTGACAAAATGGTAACTATCCCGATGTGTATGAATGTATGTATGTATGTGTGTGTGCGTGTGTTGTAGCATTACCCATCCCCCAGGATGCGACCCACAGCAGTCGACTAACCAGGTACCTAGTTACTGCTAGGTGAACAGAGGCAACGGGTGTACGGAGACCTACCCATACGTGTGTGTGTACTCGCCTATTTGTGGTTGCAGGATTCAAGACATAGCTCCTGGCCCCGCCTCTTCACTGATCGCTACTAGCTGCTCTCTCCCTGCTCCGTGTACTCACCTAGTGCATAACACACACACACACACGTGTGTGTGTGCTCGTGTGCGTGTTTATGTATTGTGTGTGTTTTTGTGTGGTATATATGAGTTTGTGAGGTATGGACGTGCTTTTGTGTTTGTGTGGTATGTGTTTGTGGTGTGTTTTGTGTGTGTGTGTGTGTGTGTGTGTGTGTGTGTGTGTGTGTGTGTTTGAGGATGTTCTCATATGAAATCTGATTTGTTTAATTTAACTGTTGAGGGAAGCATCAGTACTTTGATTTAGCGCTTGATAAGTTCCTAAAGTCAGTTCCTGATCAGACGGTCTTTGATGCATACGCTGGACTGCATACAGCTGGCGCCAACAGCCTGCTTGATCAGTTCACCAACCAGGAGTCTTGGCCTTGATCATGATGTTACCTGAGTGCAACACCACTCAGGTAAGTCATCAGAGAACGTGTAATACAAACACACGTATATCTGTGAGGAGTACTGGCACTTGTTGGCACTGGCACTAACTGTAGTGACACCGCTGTGCATAGGTTCTGGTAATACTGCCACTGACACTAGGTATAGTGGCACTGCCCTTCAAGGATAGCTCTAGTAATACCACTGGCACTATAGTGACACTGTGCTTCAAAGATAGCTCTAGTAATGCTACCACTGGCACTATAGTGGCACTGTGCTTCAAAGGTTGTCCTGGCAACGCTGCCAGGAAAGCGGCGTCCGTTGCCTAGGAGACCATCTCCAGGAGAGAGAGAGAGAGAGAGAGAGAGAGAGAGAGAGAGAGAATGAATGAATGAGAATGACACCTTCACTTCTATCCAGACTCTTCTTCCCTTTACTTTATTCCATCCCACACTTCACCTCTCCATTCACAACACTAGAAACCTCCCTCCCTCTCTCCGGCACTCCCTTCCCCCCTCTTCCTCCAGTAGTCCATCCTCCTACTTCTCCCTCCCACTCCCTACCTATTTCCCTCCCTCTCCCTCCTTCCCTCCCTTTGTGTCTGTCTTTCCCTCCCACCCTCCCTCTCCCTGAAATCCCACACCCTTCCCGAACGCAAGAATAAGAACCCAGTATTCCATTTTAGGCCTATATAGCGGGGAGCCTCCTGTACACAGTCACCTCCAACACTGCCGCCGCTGATGCTTACGCTGTACACCTGTGTGTTAGTTAACTGTTGTGGGTGGCATCCTGGGTGTGATGTTGACTAGGTACCCGAGTGGCAGCTTCTGTGACACTTTAAGTGGCAGCTGCCGTGGCACTGCAAGTAGCAGATGCTGTGGCACTGTAAGTTGGCAGCTACTGTGGCACTGAAAGTGGCAGATACTGTGGCACTAAGCTGGCACTCTTTAATCCCGTTGTCCCGGACCATAAAATCTGCCGTTATGTTTCATCAACCGCAACTGAGCTGCTGGCACTCTGTGGTACTGTGGTGGTGCTGGCACTCTGGAACTGTGGTGGTGCTGGTACTGAGTGTGGTACTGTGGTGGTGCTGGTACTGAGTGTGGTACTGTGGTGGTGCTGGTACTGAGTGTGGTACTGTGGTGGTGCTGGTACTGAGTGTGGTACTGTGGTGGTGTTGGTACCGAGTGTGGTGCTGTGGTGGTGCTGGTACCGAGTGTGGTGGTGGTGGTGGTGGTGGTGCTGTGGCGGTGGTGACACTAGTAACCCTTTTTGATGATGCAGTCCTCGCCATGGGAGGGAAGAGGGAACATTAAGCTGCAGGTAGTTTGTGTATTGTGTTAAGAACCACCAGGGACGCACACACACACACACACACACACACACACACACACACACACACACACACACACACACACACACACACACACACACACACACACACACACACACACGAACTCACACACTGATCTGGTCTCGTATACACGCTGCAACCCTGACATTACTTGAACTTGAGGCGGATTTATCGTGTTGCAGCTGATGCAGGGAATAGTTCTGCTGTGTGGTGCAGGGAACAACTCTACTGTGTGGTGCAGGGAACAACTCTACTGTGTGGTGCAGGGAACAACTCTACTGTGTGGTGCAGGGAACAACTCTACAACACTACTGTGTGGTGCAGGGAACAACTCTACTGTGTGGTGCAGGGAACACTACTGTGTGGTGCAGGGAACAACTACTACTGTGTGGTGCAGGGAACAACTGTGTGTGGTGCAGGGAACAACACTACTGTGTGGTGCAGGGAACAACACTACTGTGTGGTGCAGGGAACAACACTACTGTGTGGTGCAGGGAACAACTACTGTGTGGTGCAGGGAACAACTCTACTGTGTGGTGCAACAACTACTGTGTGGTGCAGGGAACAACACTACTGTGCAGGGTGGTGCAGGGAACAACACTACTGTGTGGTGCAGGGAACAACACTGTGTGGTGCAGGGAACAACACTACTGTGTGGTGCAGGGAACTGTGTGGTGCAGGGAACAACACTACTGTGTGGTGCAGGGAACAACACTAACAACACTACTGTGTGGTGCAGGGAACAACACTACTGTGTGGTGCAGGGAACAACACTACTGTGTGGTGCAGGGAACAACTCTACTGTGTGGTGCAGGGCACTACAACACTACTGTGTGGTGCAGGGGAACAACACTACTGTGTGGTGCAAGGAACAACACTACTGTGTGGTGCAGGGGACAACACTACTGTGTGGTGCAGGGGACAACACTACTGTGTGGTGCAGGGAACAACACTACTGTGTGGTGCAGGGAACAACACTACTGTGTGGTGCAGGGAACAGCACTACTGTGTGGTGCAGGGGACAACACTACTGTGTGGTGCAAGGAACAACTCTACTGTGTGGTGCAGGGAACAACACTACTGTGTGGTGCAAGGAACAACACTACTGTGTGGTGCAAGGAACAACACTACTGTGTGGTGCAGGGAACAACACTACTGTGTGGTGCAGGGAACAACACTACTGTGTGGTGCAGGGAACAACACTACTGTGTGGTGCTGCAGGGAACACACTACTGTGTGGTGCAGGGAACAACACTACTGTGTGGTGCAGGGAACAACACTACTGTGTGGTGCAGGGAACAACACTACTGTGTGGTGCAGGGGACAACACTACTGTGTGGTGCAGGGAACAACAACTGTGTGGTGCAGGGAACAACACTACTGTGTGGTGCACTGTGTGGGAACAACACTACTGTGTGGTGCAGGGAACAACTCTACTGTGTGGTGCAGGGAACAACTCTACTGTGTGGTGCAGGGAACAACACTACTGTGTGGTGCAGGGAACAACACTACTGTGTGGTGCAACACACTGTGTGGTGGGAACAACACTACTGTGTGGTGCACTGTGTGGTGGGACAACACTACTGTGTGGTGCAGGGGACAAGCACTACTGTGTGGTGCAGGGGACAACACTATTGTGTGGTGCACTGTGTGGTGGGACAACACTACTGTGTGGTGCAGGGGACAGCACTACTGTGTGGTGCAGGGGACAACACTACTGTGTGGTGCAGGGGACAACACTATTGTGTGGTGCAGGGGACAGCACTACTGTGTGGTGCAGGGGACAACACTACTGTGTGGTGCAGGGGACAGCACTACTGTGTGGTGCAGGGAACAACACTACTGTGTGGTGCAGGGAACAACACTACTGTGTGGTGCAGGGAACAACACTACTGTGTGGTGCAGGGGACAACAACTGTGTGGTGCAGGGGACAACACTACTGTGTGGTGCAGGGACAACACTACTGTGTGGTGCAGGGGACAACACTACTGTGTGGTGCAGGGGACAACACTACTGTGTGGTGCAGGGGACAGCACTACTGTGTGGTGCAGGGGACAGCACTACTGTGTGGTGCAGGGGACAAGCACTACTGTGTGGTGCAGGGGACAACACTACTGTGTGGTGCAGGGGACAGCACTACTGTGTGGTGCAGGGGACAACACTACTGTGTGGTGCAGGGGACAGGGGACAACACTACTGTGTGGTGCAGGGGACAACACTACTGTGTGGTGCAGGGAACAACACACTGTGTGGTGGGACAACACTACTGTGTGGTGCAGGGGACAACACTACTGTGTGGTGCAGGGGACAGCACTACTGTGTGGTGCAGGGGACTGTGTGGTGCAGACAACACTACTGTGTGGTGCAGGGGACAACACTACTGTGTGGTGCAGGGGACAACACTACTGTGTGGTGCAGGGGACAACACTACTGTGTGGTGCAAGGAACAACACTACTGTGTGGTGCAGGGAACAACACTACTGTGTGGTGCAAGGAACAACACTACTGTGTGGTGCAGGGGACAACACTACTGTGTGGTGCAGGGGACAACACTACTGTGTGGTGCAGGGAACAACACTACTGTGTGGTGCAGGGGACAACACTACTGTGTGGTGCACTACTGTGTGGTGCAGGGGACAACACTACTGTGTGGTGCAGGGCACACCACTACTGTGTGGTGCAGGGAACAACACTACTGTGTGGTGCAGGGAACAACACTACTGTGTGGTGCAGGGAACAACACTACTGTGTGGTGCAGGGGACAACACTACTGTGTGGTGCAAGGAACAACACTACTGTGTGGTGCAGGGAACAACTCTACTGTGTAGTGCAGGGACAAACAACAGCACTACTGTGTGGTGCAGGGGAACAACACTACTGTGTGGTGCAGGGTACAACACTACTGTGTGGTGCAGGGAACAACTCTACTGTGTGGTGCAGGGGACAACACTACTGTGTGGTGCAGGGGACAACACTACTGTGTGGTGCAACACTACTGTGTGGTGCAGGGAACAACTCTACTGTGTGGTGCAAGGAACAACACTACTGTGTGGTGCAAGGAACAACACTACTGTGTGGTGCAGGGGACAGCACTACTGTGTGGTGCAAGGAACAACACTACTGTGTGGTGCAAGGAACAACACTACTGTGTGGTGCAGGGGACAACACTACTGTGTGGTGCAGGGGACAACACTACTGTGTGGTGCAAGGAACAACACTACTGTGTGGTGCAGGGGACAACACTACTGTGTGGTGCAGGGAACAACACTACAACACTACTGTGTGGTGCAGGGAACAACACTACTGTGTGGTGACAACACACTGTGTGGGCAACAACACTACTGTGTGGTGCAGGGGACTACACTACTGTGTGGTGCTACTGTGTGGTGGGAACAACACTACTGTGTGGTGCACTGTGTGGTGCAGGGGACAACACTACTGTGTGGTGCAAGGAACAACACTACTGTGTGGTGCAGGGGACAACACTACTGTGTGGTGCAGGGAACAACACTACTGTGTGGTGCAGGGGACAACACTACTGTGTGGTGCAGGGAACAACACTACTGTGTGGTGCAGGGGACAACACTACTGTGTGGTGCAGGGGACAACACTACTGTGTGGTGCAGGGGACAACACTACTGTGTGGTGCAGGGAACAACACTACTGTGTGGTGCAGGGGACAACACTACTGTGTGGTGCAGGGGAACAACACTACTGTGTGGTGCAGGGAACAACACTACTGTGTGGTGCAGGGGAACAACACTACTGTGTGGTGCAGGGAACAACACTACTGTGTGGTGCAGGGGACAACACTACTGTGTGGTGCAGGGGACAACACTACTGTGTGGTGCAGGGGACAACACTACTGTGTGGTGCAGGGAACAACACTACTGTGTGGTGCAGGGAACAACACTACTGTGTGGTGCAGGGGACAACACTACTGTGTGGTGCAGGGAACAACACTACTGTGTGGTGCAGGGAACAGCACTACTGTGTGGTGCAAGGAACAACACTACTGTGTGGTGCAGGGAACAACACTACTGTGTGGTGCAGGGAACAACACTACTGTGTGGTGCAGGGGACAACACTACTGTGTGGTGCAGGGAACAACACTACTGTGTGGTGCAGGGGACAGCCCCTCAATTTTAGTACAAACACTGAAATTTCTTGCTGCCTGCAAGAGAGTTTGTAGTGTTTTGTAGTTTTTCTGGGGTGTTTTTTCGTGTTTCTGTAGTTTTTTATATCGTAGTGTTTTGCTGTATTTTTGTAGAGTTTCGTATGAGAGATAGAGAGAGAGAGAGAGAGAGAGAGAGAGAGAGAGAGAGAGAGAGAGAGAAGAGAGAGAAAATATTTTATAGATAAATAGAAGCTAAATAATGTTATTTCCCCTTTCAGAGTAAAAAAAAAAAGTTTCCCCTCTTAATTCTGGTAGGTCTGAAGGGGGGCTCGTCTACGTCCGCACAGTAGGGGGAGGCGCCCCCACACAGAAGGGGGATCCTTCCCTACAGCGAGGGGGCGCCTCCCCCCTCGTTTATACATGAAATTTATTCATGTAAAACTTGCCTTTATTTCCATTGTATTGAAATTGATTTATTTTCCGTTGTGGTGGTTGCGAGGTTAGTGTGTATGACTGTGTATGACTGTGTATGACTGTATGACTGTGTATGACTATGACTATGACTGTATGACTGTGTATGACTGTGTATGACTGTATTACTGTGTATGACAGCGTGGCTACAGTGTGTATGACTGTGTATGACTGTGTATGATTGTGTATGACTGTGTATGACTGTGTATGACTGAGTATGACTGTGTATGACTGTATGACTGTGTATGACTGAGTATGACTGAGTATGACTGAGTATGACTGTGTATGACTGAGTATGACTGTGTATGACAGCGTGGCTACAGTGTGTATGACTGTGTATGACTGTGTATGACTGAGTATGACTGTGTATGACTGAGTATGACTGTGTATGACTGTATGACTGTGTATGACTGAGTATGACTGTGTCTGACTGTGTATGACAGCGTGGCTACAGTGTGTATGACTGTGTATGACTGTGTATGACTGAGTATGACTGTGTATGACTGAGTATGACTGTGTATGACTGTGTATGACTGAGTATGACTGTGTATGACAGCGTGGCTACAGTGTGTATGACTGTGTATGACAGCGTGGTTACAGTGTGTATGACTGTGTATGACAGCGTGGCTACAGTGTGTATGACTGTGTATGACAGCGTGGTTACAGTGTGTATGACTGTGTATGACAGCGTGGCTACAGTGTGTATGACTGTGTATGACAGCGTGGTTACAGTGTGTATGACTGTGTATGACAGCGTGGTTACAGTGTGTATGACTGTGTATGACAGCGTGGTTAGTGTGTATGACTGTGTATGACAGCGAGGTTACAGTGTGTATGACTGTGTATGACAGCGAGGTTACAGTGTGTATGACTGTGTATGACAGCGTGGTTACAGTGTGTATGACTGTGTATGACAGCGAGGTTACAGTGTGTATGACTGTGTATGACAGCGAGGTTAGTGTGTATGACTGTGTATGACAGCGTGGCTACAGTGTGTATGACTGTGTATGACAGCGTGGTTACAGTGTGTATGACTGTGTATGACAGCGTGGTTACAGTGTGTATGACTGTGTGTGACAGCGTGGCTACAGTGTATGACTGTGTATGACAGCGTGGTTACAGTGTGTATGACTGTGTATGACAGCGTGGCTACAGTGTGTATGACTGTGTATGACAGCTTGGTTACAGTGTGTATGACTGTGTATGACAGCGTGGTTACAGTGTGTATGACTGTGTGACAGCGTGGCTACAGTGTGTATGACTGTGTATGACAGCGTGGTTACAGTGTGTATGTGTATGACAGCGTGGCTACAGTGTGTATGACTGTGTATGACAGCGTGGTTAGTGTGTATGACTGTGTATGACAGCGTGCTTACAGTGTGTATGACAGCGAGGTTACAGTGTGTATGACTGTGTATGACAGCGAGGTTACAGTGTATATGACTGTGTATGACAGCGAGGTTAGTGTGTATGACTGTGTATGACAGCGAGGTTACAGTGTGTATGACTGTATGATAGCGTGGTTACAGTGTGTATGACAGCGTGGTTACAGTGTGTATGACTGTGTATGACAGCGAGGTTAGTGTGTATGACAGTGTGTATGACAGCGAGGTTACAGTGTGTATGACTGTGTATGACAGTTACAGTGTGTATGAGGTATTAGTGTGTATGACTGTGTATGACAGCGAGGTTACAGTGTGTATGATGTGTATGTAACTGTGTATGACAGCGAGGTTAGTGTGTATGACTGTGTATGACAGCGAGGTTACAGTGTGTATGACTGTGTATGACAGCGAGGTATACAGTGTGTATGACAGCGTGGTTACAGTGTGTATGACTGTGTATGACAGCGAGGTTAGTGTGTATGACTGTGTATGACAGCGTGGTTACAGTGTGTATGACAGCGAGGTTAGTGTGTATGACTGTGTATGACAGCGTGGTTACAGTGTGTATGACTGTGTATGACAGCGAGGTTAGTGTATATGACTGTGTATGACAGCGTGGTTACAGTGTGTATGACTGTGTATGACAGCGAGGTTACAGTGTGTATGACTGTGTATGACAGCGAGGTTAGTGTGTATGACTGTGTATGACAGTGAGGTTACAGTGTATATGACTGTGTATGACAGCGTGGTTACAGTGTGTATGAATGTGTATGACAGCGTGGATACAGCGTGTATGATAGAATGTGTATGACAGTGTGAATATAGTGTGTATTGTAGAATGTGTATGACAGTGTGAATACAATGTGTGACGTATGAATGTATATGGTATAAACCTTGGTAATAAATACCTACAAGTTGGTTTAGAAAAACACGTAATCAAACACTATTACATATTTATTATAAAACAAGGTCCCTGGACCGAAATGTTTTCTGATAAATATGTCCTGGTGTTTGCTTACGTGTTTTTCTAAACCATGAATGTATATGACAGAATGTGTATGACAGCGTGAATATTCATGACAATGTATGTGACGGCATGTGAAATTATTGTAATGAAGAATATGACAGTGTGATGTTGTATTTGTGTAAATTAATATATGAGTGTGTGTAACTGTAACACACATACACGCACACACACACACACACAATACGCTGTAACTGCTTAGCCACGAAGCTTACAATGGGATGATTTTACAACCAGCACAACTGTGACATGGTTGTATCAACGGCACCAGCTGTGACCACCTACTGTCTCGTCTCACAACCCCAGAAGGTTTTGTGGTACATCTGTTCTTGTACTCGTCAAAGCCAGATAGTTTATAAACCCAGGATATGATTTATCTTACAACTGTATGACAATATACATTGAAGAGATGAAATTTTTACCAAAAATTTTTATCTTAGCGACTTTGTGTTGAAAAGTCTTGGTTCCTTTACATTTTTGAGTTATCTTTTAGTACAGTGATTTTTAACCAGAGTGACTAGTCACCCTGGGATCACCCATGCTAAGTCATGGGGTGACCTGAGTTCATAGGGTGACCCAGTTTAGTAGTTGTGAAAGGTTTACAGAAAGATGTGCTTGGAGCAGGAGAGGAAAGAGTAGAAGTGGAAGCAAGGAAGAAATTATTGATCACGATGGCCAGGAAGAAGTTCAAGTGAATGAAGACGATGAGGAAATGTACATGAATGGTATACAATACCGACAAGATGAATTAGATACATGTGCAACATATGGGTATACACAAATAACCCGCACATAGAAGAGAGGAGCTAACGACGTTTCGGTCCGACTTGGACCATTTACAAAGTCACACTAACCAGAAGTGGAGCAGGACGGCTGTATATAGGCAGGAAGAGGTAGTGGTGGTAGTAGTAGTAGTGGTAGTGGTAGTAGTGGGGAATTAAGGAGGAGGAGGAGCCAGTCAAATACAAAGAAAGGGGAGCACTGCAAGGGAACTAGGTGCCCACAGAGGGAGAGCAAGTGCACAGAGGTGGGGGGAAGGGGAAGTGATGAAATAAATGAAGGAACAGAAACACGCGACAGAAGAAAGACAAAAAAGGAAAGAGGAAAGGGGAAGAGGGAGAAGAAGAAAAAATGAGGAATCAGGTTAAGTCACGGGTGTTCTGAAGTTTGGAACATTTTACAATGTAGTGGGAGAGGAAGGCATCTACAGAGACGAAGCCAGGGCTAAGATTCATACAAGGAAAGTTGTGTATTGGAGAGGGTTCAACTAGACGGCGACTGTTGGAGTTGGAAGTAGGGAAGACAGTTTCAGCAGAAGACCAGTCAATAGGATGACTGTGATCTCTGACGTGACAGAACAGAGCATTGTTAGTGTCGGCAAGCCTAACACTATTTTTGTGCTCCCTAAGTCTGTCAGAAAGAGATCGACCAGTTTCTCCGAAGTATTGAAGAGGACAGGAGGAGCAAGAAATAGAGTAGACACCAGGAACATCTGTAGAGGGAGGAGAGGTATGAACGAGATTAGTGCGAAGAGTGTTAGTCTGGCGGAAGGTAAGCTTGATGTCTAAGGGACGGAGAGAATTGTTGAGATTAGAAAGACCGGAAATGTAGGGAATGCAGAGGACAGAAGAGTTCTCAGGAGTAGAGAGTTTGGGAGAGAACAAATTACGTTTAGCACGTGAGAAGGCAGAGTCTATGAAATGGGAAGGGTAGCCAAGACGGGAAAACGAATTATGAAGAGTGGAAATTTCTGCTGGAAGGAACTGAGGATCACAGATGCGGAGGGCACGGAGAAAGAGGGTATCTATTGTAGATGTTTCGCCATCCAGTGCCTTTATCAATATAAATTCAAGGACATACTGTAAAGACAGTAGAACTATATACAAAAGATGAGGTAATCAGTCCCTCAACCTTGGAGTTGGTGAAGAGTTCAGTAGTCTTGACGAGTCACGACTTCGGTGATCTTCATCAACTTCAAGGCTGAGGGACTAATTACCTCATCTTTTGTCTTTACAATATGCTCTTGAATTTGTATTGATAAAGCCACTGGATGGTGGAACGTCTACAATAAAGATACCCAGATGTTGCACATGTCTAAATTTCATTAGGATGAAGATAGGCTCTTTGTTAATGGAGTGAACGTTGGTAACAAAAGAAATAAATTTAAGTTGCAAGATTCAATGAGAAAGAGAGAGCTCTGAAGGCAACGTGAAATTTGGTTTTTACTCACGAAAAAACGTACAGGAACCTGTATTCATCTGTCAAATGTTTGTTTTGCCCAGAGCGTCTCACTAATAGTTGTCTCGTACCAAACATCTTCGCAACGCTTAGAGGGTTCGGCTTGCTGCTTGTTTGAAGCAGCACATTTTGATAGAGGTCGCTGAGGTGCCAGAGAGAGCAGAGGCGTCCTTGGTGGCTGTCACACAGGACCGCACACATCTTGATCCAGAAACAAATAACCTACAGACTTGCGAAAAAATGTCTTTGTTGCCAGCCTGTTGGTAGACGACCCATGTTTGCAGGGAGGAAAGAGCGGTAGACAAGGTCAACAACATTCTGCTGTCAGACAACACCATGGTACATCGCTGATCTGAAGGAGCAATTTTTAGTGCAACTGAGAAATGTTCTTTGTTTGTCATTACAGTTTGATGAGACAACTGAAGATAGCAACTCTTATTCGACTAATCATTTACTTTTGGTTTTCCAATACCAAGAAAGGGGAAAACACACAAATCACTTCCTCTTCTGTCAACCAGATGGTATTCAAGCCACTGGGAAAGCAGTTTATTCAAAAGTCAGAGGAACTTAATGAACAATCACGGTTGGTTTGGACATAATGTGTGTGTTATGAGGGATGGGGCGGCAGCAGTAAAGGGGGTTCAGAATGGAGTACTAGCGTTGGAGTGCTGCGGCAACCATTGCGTCATTCACCGTCAAGCCCTAGCTAGCCTCTAGCCGCCATGCTACCGTCTGTTCAGCCACACAGGGTAGAAAAACTTGAGAAGCTACGGCAGGACGTTTGTTGGCTTTGTCAGTAGCATCCTACCTCATCCATAACCGACTGGTTTGTTCGCCACCCTCTATAACACCATGAACTCGGCTTACAAGAAAATGTTCCATGCAGAGGTGAAGTGCTTGTCAAGGGAGAACGTTCTCTCTCACCTGCTTAAATTGAAAGATACACTGCAAGTACTCTCCATCAACGATGAGGATTAACAGTCAGAAGTCCTGTTATTTGTATTGGCTAGCAAGAATTCTACTTACCTTCCGCTTTTAAACTTCTCAACAAGTTAAACCTCTCCATGAAGGAAAAAGGAGGCGATTCGTTTGATGTCTTCGGGAAGGGTCAGGGATTCAGGGTGAAATCTCACTACTGGAAGAGCTGTTACCACGTAATGTACTTCCCTTTGAGGAACTGGACCAGTTCTTCAAAAACTGCAAATGGGAGAAAAGCTCTCCAGCTCTAGACCAAAATGAGATCCATCACTGCAACTCTCCTTTCATTGTTTTCATATTTTTATTTTGAGAAAAACGCAGAATTGCATTTTCCCGAAGATTCAACGTGGATAATGAAGCGCATGTTGATGCAGCACTTCCAGTCATCTCTTGGACAAGACAAAGAAGAAGACCTCCTCGACTCGAATGCAGATTTAACCCAGAAGTTTATCATAGCAAGAACATCATACCAGGAAAATTTGTGCCTTGCTTGAGAACACCTGACTACTCGACTCTTACCAAGCCTTCACCAACGCTTGTCCATATATGCCGATCGTATTAATATCCGGATAAAAAGGATTTTAAGCTCTTGCTTATGTCATATTAAAGAAACTGGAGTTCCTCATGGACGAGGAGTCGTACAGAGCGGGATCGAAACACGTCCATCCCTTCTTAGTACAAGCTGACACATGAAAGAACACTTAGAAAAACTTAAACCTCGTGATGAACACTGGTGTTGATTGAATGATGGCTTTTTAATTTCTTCTCGATTTATTTATCCAAATTTCTCTCATATGAAGTGTTAAATAATGACAAATTTAAATTATTATATACGTGCGATTTTATTCTTTTTTTTTAATCTCGCCCTACAAAATATGCATCACTATGACACACACACACACACACACACACACACACACACATATATATATATATATCATTTACCAAACTGCGGCAGGCCAGGAGTCGACCCCACGGCACAGTATCCCGCCTCAAGACACAACACAATGTACGTGTCACCTTGTCCACTGAGCCATCGATCCTACAAACAACATGAGCCTAGCGAACTAGGCTTGTTTCATGTTGCGAGGACACTCGTGGCAGTGGTATGCTCAAAGATTAATTTCAGCCTCCTCTTGTTTGAATACCCGCCTCAACAAGTAGTCTAGCAATGAAACCACGAAACAAGTGGTTTTGAATCATTTACCTAACTGCAGTATGCCAGGATTCGAACCCACGTTTGTAGGATCGATGGCTGAGTGGATAAGGTGACACGTACATTGTGTTGTCTCTAGAGGCGGGACAATGTGTCGTGGGGTCGAATCCTGGCCTGCCGCAGTTTGGTAAATAATTCAAATCCACTTGTGCCATGGTTTCATTGATATATTTATATAATATATATATATATATATATATATATATATATATATATATATATATATATATATATATATATATATATATATATATATATATATATTTATATATATTATATTGTGTGTGTGTTGTGAGTGATTTTGGTGAGTAGTGAAGGCATGAGATGATGTGGGTGGTAATGAGTGATGGGAGGGTACTAATGGGAGAGTGGTAGGAGAGACGTGGGGGTGATGGGATAGGGTAGGTAGTATAGTGTTAGTAAAATAACGACACAGTTAAGAGTAACGAGGCTCGGATGAGTCATTAGCTGGATAATTATTCCTGGGCGAGTTGGTGGTTGTGGGTGGATGGGTGTGGCTGGGTGAGTGGGTGGGTGGCTGTGTTTGGGTGGATGGGTGTGGGTCTTGGTGTGGAATGGACTAGGTAGGTGGATGGTTGTAGGTGCTAAAGTTGTTATTTACAACTCCTTATCACCATCCTCGCCCATCTCAGCCCCGCCCAGCACACCCCTGCCAGACACATCCACCACCCACCACACCCACCGCCCATCTCAGCCCCGCCCACTACACCTACTGCCCACCCTGCTCCTGCCAACGTCTCGCCAACAAATTCCCTGATGACATCAGCCGACCTTTTACGAGTCTCTTGCCCTCAGAATATATCTGAGGGCAACTGTGGGTTGTGAGCTGTGTGTGGGTGGTTAACTGTGGGTTGTGAGCTGTGTGGGGGTGGTTAACTGTGGGTTGTGAGCTGTGTGGGGGTGGTTAACTGTGGGTTGTGAGCTGTGTGGGGGTGGTTAACTGTGGGTTGTGAACAGAGGTTAGCTGTGGGTTGTGGGCACTGTGAAGGAAGAGACACCATTCCCATCATCACCCAGGTACCTAATAACTGCCAGGTGAATAATAATAATGTCTTTATTTCTAAAAGTACATGTACAAGATATACAGACCATAGCTGCCATTAATGACATACTACTATATAGAAAGCCGCTTGTTATGCTGAGCATTTCCCGCAAATTAGGTGAATTTTGTCCCCAGGATGCGACCCACACCAGTCGACTAACACCCAGGTACATATTTTACCGCTACGGGAATATGGACAGCAGATGTCTTACGGAAACAGGTCCTAATGTTTCCCAGCCGTTCCGGGGATTGATCCCCTGTACGGCTGAGTGCGCTAGCGATCGAGCTACGGAACTACAGCTTGTATGGATACTCGCACCATTTCCCCCACCTCGCCCGGGAGTTGAACCCGGCTTCTTTGAGTTGTGAGCCGAACCCTCCACTACCAAGCACACGAAAACATTAATATCTAATATTTAACGTTCACAAAAAAATATCCTTGCTAGAAAGGTGATTAAATTCAGTTTTAGCAAAATATTCAACTATGAATATTTATATAGAAAAATTTATATATATATATATATATATATATATATATATATATATATATATATATATATATATATATATATATATATATATATATGGTTTGTGGAGGAGAAAATTACTAACGGTTGCCCAAAATGGCAACGACGCGTGTCCAATAACGGCGGACGACTGTTGTTATTGCGTAGGAAGGGGTAGCAGTGAGAAGGGGGAGGGGTAGGGGTGATGGTGGAGGAAAGGAATTGTGGTGGTGTGTTAGAGGTGGGGAAGGGTGTTGGCGGGAAGGGTTGGTGTTGTGTGTGTTAGTGGTTGCGAGGGGTAGTTGAGGTGGGGTAGTGGTGGTGTGTATTAGTTGTTAGTGGGGAAGGGTGTTGCTGGGGAGGGGTTCTTGCGGGGAGAGGCAGGGATGGGGAGGGGCAATACTGACGGCTGAAGAACACTTCCATCATTATTAATAACAAGAACAATCATTATTACTAATAACAAGAACACGACCATTATTATTAATAACAAGAATACTCAAAACAAACACAAGTCAGACAACAAGCAAGTGTTTACATTTCTGTCTGGGCGACACACACGCATACCCTGCACGGCACTGTACAGCAGTGCCAGTGTGTCCAGCAGTGCCACACTCGACTAGAGTAATGCACTCTTTTATGGACTTTCAAACACCAATGTGATACCGGTATTGAGAGAGAGAGAGAGAGAGAGAGAGAACTAATTTCCTCTCTCAGTACTCAAAAACGCAATATATTACACTTCAAATTTATTCAGCCCAACATCAACACGTAATTCCCAGCAAATCTCAGTTCCAATTTTTTTTTATCGAGCTTGAATAGTCACTGATTTTTTAAGGAATTTATACAAATGAAAATGAGTGAAATTTTTACCTCCTTTTTTTTCAGAATTCTTCGTCTTCATTATAGGTTTCCGAAGGTGTGTGTTGCGAGTCCTTACTCCTGTCTCTCACACACACACACACACACACACACACACACACACACACACACACACACACACACACAGGACCAGGTAATCAGGCTAAGGAAGGAAGGAGGAGAGACAACAAGAAATGACCGTGAAGTATGTGAGGAACTCAACAAGAGATTCAAAGAAGTGTTCACAGAGGAGACAGAAGGGACTCCAGAAATACGGAGAGGTGGGGCACACCACCATGTGCTGGACACAGTGCACACAACCGAGGAAGAAGTGAAGAGGCTTCTGAGTGAGCTAGATACCTCAAAGGCAGTGGGGCCAGATAACATCTCCCCATGGGTATTGAGAGAGGGAGCAGAGGCGCTATGTGTACCCCTAACAACAATATTCAGTACATCTATCGAAACAGGGAGATTGCCTGAGGCATGGAAGACAGCAAATGTAGTCCCAACCTTTAAAAAAGGAGACAGACATGAAGCATTAAACTACAGACCAGTGTCACTGACATGTATAGTATGCAAAATCACGGAGAAGATTATCAGGAGAAGAGTGGTGGAACACCTAGAAAGGAATGATCTCATCAACAGCAGCCAACATGGTTTCAGGGACGGGAAATCCTGTGTCACAAACCTACTGGATTTCTATGACATGGTGACAGCAGTAAGACAAGAGAGAGAGGGGTGGGTGGATTGCATATTCTTGGACTGCAAGAAGGCGTTTGACACAGCTCCACACAAGAGATTGGTGCAAAAACTGGAGGACCAAGCAAGGATAACAGGGAAGGCACTACAATGGATCAGGGAATACTTGTCAGGAAGACAGCAGCGAATCATGGTACGTGGCGAGGTGTCAGAGTGGGCACCTGTGACCAGCGGGGTCCCACAGGGGTCAGTCCTAGGACCAGTGCTGTTTCTGGTATTTGTGAACGACATGACGGAAGGAATAGACTCTGAGGTGTCCCTGTTTGCAGATGACGTGAAGTTGATGAGAAGAATTCACTCGATCGAAGACCAGGCAGAACTACAAAGGGATCTGGACAGGCTGCAGACCTGGTCTAGCAATTGGCTCCTGGAGTTCAATCCCACCAAGTGCAAAGTCATGAAGATTGGGGAAGGGCAAAGAAGACCGCAGACGGAGTACAGTCTAGGGGGCCAGAGACTACAAACCTCACTCAAGGAAAAAGATCTTGGGGTGAGTATAACACCAGGCACATCTCCTGAAGCGCACATCAACCAAATAACTGCTGCAGCATATGGGCGCCTAGCAAACCTCAGAACAGCATTCCGACATCTTAATAAGGAATCGTTCAGGACCCTGTACACCGTGTACGTTAGGCCCATATTGGAGTATGCGGCACCAGTTTGGAACCCACACCTAGTCAAGCACGTAAAGAAACTAGAAAAAGTGCAAAGGTTTGCAACAAGACTAGTCCCAGAGCTAAGAGGTATGTCCAACGAGGAGAGGTTAAGGGAAATCAACCTGACGACACTGGAGGACATGAGAGATAGGGGGGACATGATAACGACTTACAAAATACTGAGAGGAATTGACAAGGTGGACAAAGACAGGATGTTCCAGAGATTGGACACAGTAACAAGGGGACACAGTTGGAAGTTGAAGACACAGATGAATCACAGGGATGTTAGGAAGTATTTCTTCAGCCACAGAGTAGTCAGTAAGTGGAATAGTTTGGGAAGCGATGTAGTGGAGGCAGGATCCATTACATTGCTTTAAGCAGAGGTATGATAAAGCTCACGGTTCAAGGAGAGTGACCTAGTAGCGATCAGTGAAGAGGCGGGGCCAGGAGCTTGGACTCGACCCCCGCAACCTCAACAAGGTGAGTACAACTAGGTGAGTACACACACACATACACACACACACCAGGATGTTTATGTCGCCAAGTCGATGGTCGGGAGTCATGGGTCCTGAGACGGTTCCTCAGCTCCCGTCTCCTCAGCTCCCGTCTCCTCATTCCGTCTCTTCATCTTTATCTCCTTCCTCACCCCCCCTGTCATTTTCTCTTTGGCACTCCCTACTTGGCACTATCGGCTTGCTTGTATTTAGTGGCTTCTTCCTTCCTGGCATCCTCTAGTCTGTCACTATTTGCTACCTTGGTCACCCTACTTCTTTCTCCTGTTTCCTTCATTTATTCTCTTTATCTCGCTCTCTCTCTCTCTCTCTCTCTCTCTCACCCAGATGAGTCAAAGGGATGTTAGGAAGTATTTCTTCAGTCATGGAGAATCAGGAAGTGGAATAGCCTAGCAAGTGCGGTAGTGGAGACAGGAATCATACATAGCTTTAAGATGAGGTATGATAAAGCTCATGGAGCAGGGAGAGAGAGGACCTAGTAGCACTCGGCGAAGAGGCAGGGCCAGGAGCTGAGTCTCGACCCCCTGCAACCACAATTAGGTGAGTACACACACACACACACACACACACACACACACACACACACACACACACACACACACACACACACACACACACACACACTGATGCTGTAAGGAATTGAACGTGACCACATTAGAAAAGGGAAGTGGCCAAGGGAGACATGATCACAGCATACACGATAGTAATGTGGCATTGACAGAGCAAGAAGGAAGACTGAGATGCGAGGCGCAGGACCGAACGGGGCACAGATGGGAATTATAAACGTAGATAAGCCATAAGGATGTTAGGAAATAATTTTTCAGCCCCACGCTATACCTTTGATGGATTTCGGGAGTTTTCCGCACTCCCGAGGCCCGGCCCTGAGTCAGGCTTGTCCGGGGTTTGCCTGGTTATCCAGGCTGTTGCTGCTGGCGGGACGCTGACCCACACATCTATCACAGCCTAGTAGAGAAGTGTACTTAGTTTCAGCAGTAGGTACGACAGGCGGGGCCAGGAGCCGAGATTCGACCCCCGTAACTTGGTAGATGGTATTTGATGGGTGGTGGCGAGGTAGGAGTCCGATGATCGTAGAAAAAATTGTTTAGAGGGTATTTAATGTTCATTGAGACGGGGGAGAGAGAGAGAGAGAGAGGGGGGGGGACGTTTGCACACTCCCAGTTAACGTTTTCTTTGGAGAGAGGGAGTAGTGTAAAGTGAGAAGGGGGAGGGGGGACGTTTTGAAAGTTCCCTCTTCTTTTTTTTTTTAGAGGGAGAGTAGGGAGCTTTTTAAAAGCCCCCTATTCGTTTTCTTTGTAGAGGAGGGGAGGAGGGAGCGTTTTAAAACCCCCTCTTCGTTTTCATTATAGAGGGGGTGGGGGAGGAGGGAGCGTTTTAAAAGCCCTCTCTTCGTTTTCTTTGGCATACCGTCGTGTTTTATCTTGACTCCTTTGCTGAGTCTCAGAGTAAAAGCTGGAGAGAGGAGGGAGCGAGAAAAGCCCTCTCTTCGTTTTCTTTGGCATACCGTCGTGTTTTATCTTGACTCCTTTGCTGAGTCTCAGAGTAAAAGCCGGAGAGAGAGAGAGAGAGAGAGAGCAAACCTGTGCACAAAACGTCAACAATGAACATCGTTGATGCAAAGTTTCCAGCATTGTCTGCTCTCTTAACATTGTTTGGTCAGGTATTGTTTACAAGAAAAAAAAATGTCTGGCGATTTTTAATGCAAACAAGAATCAAGTGGGAATGTGTTTTAAAAATAAATGTGAAGGAGTATGTTTTAAAATCAGGGAATATTTAATACTCAGATAATACTCATTTGAACACCGAAGATTTTTTTTTAAATTATACACTATTCTTAAAAAAAAAAACAGAATATAGTCTCAAAAATAAAAATAATATTCTTTAAAAAATATAATATTCTTTAAAAAATATAATATTCTTTAAAACCCAGAGAATATTCTTAAATTGTACATCATTTAAAAAAGAATATCCTTTAAAAATTGAATATTCTTAAAAATTATGCAATATTCTTTCAAAAGCATAATATCCTTTAAAATCCAGAGAATATTCTTAAAGACTAGAGAATATTGGAGCAATCAGGATGGTACTCAGAAGATGGCGTAGTTACGTATGTAATCTGCGTTGATGGGACAGTTGCGTACGCAACCTTGGTTGATCTGGGGGTTGGGTTGCAAGGTTCACAGGGGCGTCGCTGGGTACGCCTAAGTGGCGTCCCTGGCCGCGTATATTGCGTTATGTAAAGCAGATTAATTGCTCCCTAGGATGCCAGGTAATCTCAATCAGGGGATTTAATAGCAGGTGAGAGGGGGCCCGGACGAGCCTTGTTGAGTATACTTAATACCTCACTCTTCTCTCTCTCTCTCTCTCTCTCTCTCTCTCTCTCTCTCTCTCAAAATTTAACTTGGAAATTAAGCAACCCATACTTTCTACCAGCGATCAGTTCATCTCCAGGTGAGAATCGTGAGAGAGAGAGACGGTTGTGGGTCGTTTCCCATTTACTTACATGTTATCTCTCATCAGTGTTTTTTTTCTATGCAGTTTTCCTTTACTGGGCTGTCAGTATTCTTGTTTTCATCCATGTGTATATTTCAGTGATGGTGTGTGGTGGGGAGTGCTGCCTCTGCTGCAGTATACTGAGACTAACAGCTGAATAGATCATACATGGGGGAGAGTACATGGGAATGACAGATAGAGAATCTGATGGTCCATAGAGGATGTCGTTTAAAGAGAACTATCTCCTTCTGTATAGATTAAGAAATATGGTATATTATCTAGAATTTAGATGTGCGTGTGTGTGTGTGTGTGTGTACTCGCCTAATTGTACTCGCCTAATTGTGGTTGCAGGCGTCGAGAGACAGCTCCTGGCCCTGCCTCTTCACTGATCGCTACTAGGTCCTCTCCCCCTCTGCTTCCTGAGCTTTGTCATACCCCGTCTTAAAGCTATGTATGGTTCCTGCCCCCATTACATCACTTGCTAGGCTATTCCACTTCCTGACGACTCTGACTGAAGAAATACTTCCTAACATCTCTGACTCGTCTGAGTCTTCAACTTCCAATTTTGACCCCTTGTTTCTGTGTCCTCTCTCTGGAACAACCTGTGTGTATGAGAGAGAGAGAGAGAGAGAGAGAGAGAGAGAGAGAGAGAGAGACAGCGTGGATGTGTGCGCGTGTGTGTGAGGGGTGTCTGGCTTGTGTGTGTGAGTGGTGCCATGTGGCCCTACCTCCCGCCAGTGCCAAGCACTAGTGCCCCAGGAGGGGTAGAGTGCCCTCAGTGTGGGCAGGGCAGCCATTGGACGCGCGTGGAGTAGCTGCTGTGTGTCCCTGCCCCTCTGTCAGTGCGTGTTGGGCAGCAGCTGGACACGCATGCTGTTGTACCCTTTGCCCCTCCATCAGTGCATGCAAGTGTGTTCGTTAGGAAGTGTGGGGGGTGTTGTAATGTGTGGGGGTTTGTGATATGTAGGGGTTGTAATGTGTGGGGGTTTGTGATATGTAGGGGTTGTAATGTGTGGGATATACCTTTCATTAGTTTCAAGAGTGTTACTACTCTCGGAGCCAGGCCATGGGCCAGGCTTGTATATATATTAAGGGGAGTATTAAGGGTTGTGGTGTGTGTGTGGGAGGAAGGTATTGCGTGGCAGCACGTGGAGAATGAAACTTCCGACGAGCTCTCGTTTCGGTCCAGTATTGTGGAAAACAGCATTATACCAGTAGTTATTATTATTATTATAATAAAAAAAGAAGCGCTAAGCCACAAGGACTATACAGCGCTGCTATACCAGTAGTAGTTCCTGGAAGAACGTTAGTTCAACAGACGCAGTCCAGAGATCTATTGGGGCGCGTTGGCAAGTTTGTTTTGAACCGGCAGGTAACAGAACCCACTACAAATGAAAATACACTGATCTTAACGTATAGTGAGGAAGTGTTCAGAGATATAACGGTCTCAAGATAATTATGATAAAATTATAGAGGTTTTGGAAGAAAACCAAAATGCAGATGTAGTCTACAGCGGTCTTTTGAAGTTATCTGACAAATGCCATCATGATGTGATAGCCCATATAATTACGTCTGTATTTATAACAGGATAAACATGAAAATGGGCATTAAATTTTTGACGAATAGAACGCAAAGAGTAGAGATAAACAAAACCAAATCTAGCCTTAGCAAAGTAAAAAGTTCAGTACACCAAGGCGCGATCCTTGCACCTTTACGGTTCTTATCCGCGTAACAGATAAACACTGGCTACATCTTCGTATCATTCTTTGCCGACGATACCAAAATCGTCTCTGTAGAAGACGTGGAAAATTTGCAAGCAAATATCGACAGTCTTCCAGTGGGCAGTGGAAAATAACATGATGTTCACTAGTGATAAATTCCAGTTAATTAAATATGGAAAGAATGAAGAACTCTGCATGCCAAACCCAGGTGCGCCATCTTACAGAACGAAAGACTTGGGTACTCTAGGAAGTCAGATGACTTATCAGTTTGATAACACAAGTCAAATGCCGAGAGGGCCAGAACACTGGCAGGGTGGATAATGAGATCTTTCAAAATGTTAGAAATAATGTCTACGGTGACATTATTCAAATCACTTGTCCTATCTAGTTAAGGATATTATCTAGTATCGGCAGCGACATTAGTAGCAACAATAACAGTAACGGCATAGTAACAATGGAACAGCAGCAACAATTGCAGGTGAAGCTAACAACAGCAACAAGTATAGCAGCTCCACCAACAGCAGCAGTAGTAGCATGAACAGGAGCAGCAGCAGTACCACCACCACCAAAAGGAGGAGTTGCTGCAGTAGTAACACGAGCAGAACAGCAACAGTCGTTGCAGCACACCGCCGCCGCCTCCACTACCACTACCAACAACAAGAACAATCACAAGCAGCAATACAGTAGTAGTAGTAGTGTATCCGTACCATAAAGATGACAGGAAATGCTAATGGCTGTCAGCCTCGCCCCGAGGCACCAACCAAGCAAGCATCCAGCCTTCAACCCTCCAGAAATACCTCAGTCTGCGCTAACCCCATGTCAGTTGGCCACCAGCCAGAGATTTCCCCACCACTGCATCCCCCTCTCCTCCTCCTCCTCCTCCTCCTCCTCCTCCTCTTCCCTTCCTCAAAAGTGCAGTATATATCATAACAAATGTAACGTGGTTAACGTTACGGTCACAAGATCCTTCCCTGTGACTGCCCACCTGAGTTACTCTTAACTCCCTTTCCTTTAAACAAGACCTAAGTGGTTTTTTTTTTTAATCTTGGGTTTTAGTCTTTGTTTTTTTTTTCAAGGTAATAGCAAAGATTGAAAGTTTAATTTCAAGGCAAGGATTGGAGGCAAGCTTCCTTAGTGACCGCCTGCTCAACTGCGCTGTTGCATTTAGCGGTCCGTTGGCCCAGCATAGCAGTCATAGCCTGATTGATCTGGTACCTGGTTGAGGTACGGTTGGTTTGGGTTTAATGCCTTCCGATTACACATGTAATCGGAAGGTATGTAACTTGTCCACCATCAGTCCAGAATGCTTCAAGCTGCCATTCTCTAGGTGGGTAACACCGACCTACTGAGTGTAATATATATATAATATATATATATATATATATATATATATATATATATATATATATATATATATATATATATATTAGACCTGGAGAGAGTTCCGGGGGTCAACGCCCCCGCGGCCCGGGGGCGTTATCCCACCGAGGCAGGATGACCGAAAAAGAAAAAGGAAAATTTCTCTTTTTAAATTTAGTCATTTATACAGGAGAAGAGGTTACTAGCCCCTTGCTCTCGGCATTTTAGTCGCCTCTTACGACACGCATGGCTTACGGAGGAAGAATTCTGTTCCACTTCCCCATGGACATAAGAGGAAATAAACAAGAACAAGAACTAGTAAGAAATTAGAACACAACCCAGAGGGGTATGTATATATATGCTTGTACATGCATGTGTAGTGTGACCTAAGTGTAAGTAGAAGTAGCAAGACGTACCTGGTATCCCGCGTGTTTATGAGACAGACAAAAGACACCAGTAATCCTACCATCATGTAAAACAATGACAGGTATCCGTTTCGGACTCGCTAGATAGGGCGGTAGTACCTCCCTGGGTGGTTGCTGTCTACCAACCTACTATATATATTTATAATTTTAATAAAACTTCAGTTAACGGTGGTTCGTTTAATAAGATAGAAGACGAAGCTTCAACAAGCACGGCAGAATTTCAACTGCTTGCCTTCATCTGTATGCTGAAGGCTGCAACATGCAAGGCACTATGATTATTTTGAATGAAGTTGGAAGATTTAGAGTGCCTGCACTTACGAGGTCATTCAGCACTCTTGTTAATGAAATGTATTTACATAGATTGACTTGCACTCAGTTGTAATAACTATTACACTAAAAACACACAAGAAAAAATGAAATTTTATCATGCAAAGTTAAAATAACTTGCGTTAGTTAATCCATTCTGTAATTAACATGAAAATATTCTTCTATATTTTCCTTGAGGTCCCTACAGGCATCATGGTAATTTTTAAATAATAGGTAAAACTTTTAATAACGAGCAGTTGATAGGCGAGCAGTTACCATGTGGCTGTACAGTCAGAAGGACGTCACAAGGAACACACACAGGGAGAGCAGGTGGTTATGGGTGAGTTGTGTGTGTTCATTCCTCAGTCTACAGAGAATCATCTTATAGTGACTATTCTTGTAGGAGGAGGAGCGTCAGGCACCCACGTTCCGTAGACCTCTATAATTTATTGCTCGTCTATAGGCCCCACCAGGACTACCACTCTCCAAGGACGTCACGAGGTATGTGGTTCATGGAGTCACCGAGGCAGATGTTTGTTGTAGAGTGAACTTGGTACCAGCCTTTTCCTCAGCATCTCCCTGTTAATTACCGGGACCCAATACGTCTCGGGCATTAAGTCAGCTTCCTTGTCCCAGACATGATTAGAAATATAATGGTAGTGACGAGGGAATTGCTTTTCATTCCCCTTCCTAACCCTCCTTCAGCATTTCCTTCCTGCCTCTCTCTTACTCTCCCGTTTACTGCCAGTCCCTCACTCTTTCCTTTCCTCTTTCTAACCTTCCCTTCACCCCTAACTCTCTTTCCTCCCCCCCTCCCCCGCATGCCACTGCCATGAACGTGTAGTAGTGGGTTGGTGGGAGGAGGAATGCTTAAAGATGAACACTCTAGCGCAGCATCAATATCATGTTCAACGAAGACAAATCTCAGTGAGCTAGATTTTAAAAAAATAATGAATGAAGAAGTAATCTCTTGAAGAGTACAGAACACAGTGGAACCGCTTAATAAGTGGAGAGTACAATGACCCTAGGGGTAAGCATTACTGAAGATTTTACTTTCATGGATAACAATATTACACAAATGATAGCAAGAGAGGATATACCAGTGATGCTCCTGAACCGTGTACTGTCCAGTGGAATGTTGGTGTATGTACACTATGAGCCATCTTCAGAGACTACCAAAAATTCTCAAGAATGTCCAGAGAACTTTGTCCTGTACATCGTTGAATAACGTACAGTACACCAGAGTGGTCGCAGATATTGCTGTATTTACACGATGTATGATTTTATGATGGGAGGTTTGTTACACATGCACAAGTCAGAGTCAGCTTTTGCTACCAGTCAACCACATCTCGACTTAATTCAACTACCTGCTGCTGGTGTTGCCGCTGCTGGTGCTGCTGCTGCTGGTGTTGCTTCTGGTGGTGCTGCTGCTGGTGGTGCTGGTCCCACTACACTGGAAACTGTGTAATACACATTAAGGTTTTCCTGACATCCTGTTAGTTTAGTTAACGCAGGTAAAAATGCAATTGTTAATCCTGACGAGACTTTGTTGAAAAGTACACTAAACTCTCTCTCGCTCCCTCTCTCACTCCCTCTCTCTCTCTCCCTCTCTCTCTCTCCCTCTCTCTCTCCCTCCCTCTCTCCCTCTCTCTCTCCCTCTCTCTGCCTCAGGCTTGTCTGTTCTGTTCCTTCCATTTCCTTCTTACCTCTTCCTCATATCGTCATCACCCTCACTTCTGTTCCTATTCATTCTTCCGTTTTCCTCTTATCTATCTGTTCTTTTTATCCTCTCGTCGACTCATCCTACCCCCTCACTTTCTTCCTTTTTTCCTCTACTTCCCACTCTTCCCCCTCCTTCCCACTCACCTCGCCCCCTCCTTCCCACTCTCCCCCTCGTTCGTTTCTTTCTCCTGACAAAACTATTCCTAAAATGCACTGATGTTTCTGCTCTCTGACGGCTTGAGTGGGGATGAGGGGGGGTTGAGTAGGGGTGAGGGGACTTTGAGTGAGTGGGGGAGCGGGGGTAGAAATATGCCATTTTTCTCTCAACATGTAATTGGAATTCCGCAGAGAGTGTGGTTGAGTGGTTAAGTGTGTGGTTGAGTGGGTGAGAGTGCGGGTGAGTAAGGTGTGTGTGTGTGTGTGTGTGTGTTCGTACTTAACAATTTGTACTCGCATATTTGAGTCTGCAAGACTCAGTTCCAGGCCAGCCTCTACTTGCTGGACCACTTTGACCATCATCACTGATTTCTGGCTTCTCGAGCCTTATCATATCTACTTTTGAAGCTGTGCATCGAGTTTACCTTCACCACTGCCTCATTCAAGTCTTTCCACTTTTCAGCCGGTCTCAGACTAAAGAATTACTTACATCACGTTGGTTCATCTCTGTCTTCAGCTTCCACTTGTCTCCTTCATCCTGCTCTTCTTAATTCAAAAGTCTGTTCCTACCAGACCTGTCACTTGCACTCAAGATTTTATACATAGTAATCATGTACCCTCTTGTGCTTCTGAGGTCGTCAGGTGCCGTGTGTGTACTCACCTAGTTGAGGTTGCGGGGGTCGAGTCCGAGTGAGTGTGTGTGTGTGTGTGTGTGTGTGTGTGTGTATACTCACCTAATTGTGGTTGCAGGGGTCGACACTCAGCTCCTGGCCCTGCCTCTTCACTAATCGTTACTAGGTCCTCCCTCTGCTCCCTGAGCTTTGTCATACCTCATCTTAAAGCTATGTATGGTTCCTGCCTCCACTACATCACTTGCTAGACTATTCCACTTCCTGACAACTCTGTGACTGAAGAAATACTTCCTAACATCCCTGTGACTCGTCTGAGTCTTCAGCTCCCAATTGTGAACCTTTGTTTCAGTGTTCCCTCTCTGGAACATCCTGTCTCTGTTCACCTTTTCTATTCCTCGCAGTATTTTGTACGTCGTTATCTTGTCTCCCCTGACTTTTATGTCTTCCAGTGTCGTCAGGCCGATTTTCCTCAACCTTCCTTCGTAGGACATTCCCCTGAGCTCCAGAACTAACCTTGTTGCAAACCTTTGCACTTTCTCTAATTTCTTGATGTGCTTGACCAGGTGTGGGTTCAAAACTGGTGTTGCATACTCCAGTATGGGCCTGACGTACACAGTGTACAGTGTCTTGAACGATTCCTTACTAAGGTATCGGAATGCTGTTCTCAGGTTTGCCAGGCACCCATATGCTGCAGCAGTGATCTGGTTGATGTGTGCTTCCAGAAATGTGCTCGGTGTTATGCTCACCCCAAGACCTTTCTCCTTGAGTGAGGTTGTGATGTAGTCCACTATGCTTGTGTCTCTGAAGGGAGACCTAATTTAACCAATTATATGGTCACACCTTGCCTTGGCAAATAGCTGTCAGACACACCTTTCGGCTTAAATCTGAGGCCTTTTGTTCTTGACGGCGTCAGATCTCGGCGTCAGGTCAAAACACGTGGTGCACACCCCATTGTGGGGGGGGGGTTGCTTGAAGGACCATATAAGCTCAAGGAACAGGCTAGAGAGAGAAATTCGGGCGGAGCTGCTGCCGGTGTGCAGAGCTGAGCAGGAGTCGAGCGGAGCTCTGGCCTGTGTGTAGAGCTGAGCTGGAGAGTCTCAGGAGGAGACTCTGTTGGAGACATTGGGCAGAGTAATGGCTTGGAGCAGTGCTCGTGCTGTGTAGGTCGTGGGACCTATGGCTAGTATGTGTGACTTAGTTCCTGTGGTGAACTGTTCTCTGAACTATATTGTAAGTTATATTCTGTTTCGTCAGTTGATTGTATTCCCTGTCTCACTGCTTACATGTACCATCGCCTTCTTATCGGTTAAACCCAATAGATGTTCTCCTGTTCCCAAATATATTATTGTACAAGGACTTAATAATAAACTGTGAGTGGAATAGTAATATTCACTGTCCCCGTTATTCATTCTTTTATTCATTATTTTATTTAAAGTAGTGAGAGGGTGAGTAGTGTGGTAGTAGAGTAATGAGAGGCGATGATGTAGTCACCAGTGACCTCACATTGCCTCCGCCGCTAATCACTCTCCTCTCCTCTCCTGCCTCCTCGCCTGCCTACTCACTGCCACCCCTCCGTTATTCCCCAATCATCCTTCGTCCATTACCCCCAACCTACATGACAAGGTTTGCAGTCTTTGGCCACCTAGCCTATACTCTGTCTGTGTCTTCTTTGCCCTTCCCCAATCTTCATGACTTTGCATTTGGCAGGGTTGAATTCTAGAAGCCAGTTGGTGGACCACGTGTTCAACATGATCCTCATCTGATTTAATCCTTCTTATTAGCTTCACATCATCTGCGAACAGGGACACTTCTGAGTCTATCCCTTCCATCATGTCATTCACATATACCAAAAATAGCACTGGTCCTAGGACCGACCCCTGTGGGACCCCGCTCGCCACAGGCGCCCACTGTGATACCTCATCACGTACCATGACTCGTTGTTGCCTCCCTGTCACGTATTCTCTGATCCATCGCAGTGCCTTTCCTGTTATACGCACCTGATCCTCTAGCTTCTGCACAAATCTCCTGTGAGGAACTGTCGAAGGCCTTCCTGCATTCCAGGAAAATGCAATCAACCCACTCCTCTCTCTCGTGTCTTCTGTTACTTTGTCATAAAACTCCAGAAGGTTTGTGACACAGGATTTGCTTTCCATGAATCCGTACTGGTTGCCGTTTATTATCTTGTCCCGTTCCAGGTGCTCCACCACTCTCCTCCTGATAATCTTCTCCATGATTTTGCATACTATACACGTCAGTGACACTGATCTGTAGTTTAGTGCCTCTTTTCTGTCTCCTTTCTTAAAAATGGGGACTACATTTGCCGCCTTTCGTACCTCAGGTAGTTGCCCAGTTTCGAGGGATGTGCTGTACTTGTTGTCTTTGATGCTGTTCTTGTTGTCCTTGATGTTGTATTTGTTTTTAATGTTGTACTTGTTGTCCTTGATGTTGTACTTGTTGTCTTTAATGCTGTACTTGTTCTTGATGTTGTACTTGTCGTACTTGTTGTCTTTATTGATGTACTTCTCCTTGATGTTGTACTTGTTGTCTTTAATGTTGTACTTGTTGTCCTTGATGCTGTACTTTTTGTCTTTAATGCTAGAAGTATTTCAGGAGTGATGACTACGATCTCGGCCCTTCCCTTCTTCACTTCCCTTCCTTCCCTTCTTCACTTCCTCCCTTCCCTCCCTCCCTTACTTCCTTTCTCCCTTCCCCCCTCTCACTTCCCCTCCTCCACTTCTTCCCTCCTCCAGCAGAGTTAAAATCTTTCTCCTGTGTGGGTTGATGTGTTCTGAGTTTCTGCTGCCTGCTAATGGAATCCCTGATAGAACGATGGAAAGGTTAGGATGGAAGGGTAGTGATGGAAGGGTGGTGATGGAAGGGTGTTGATGGAAGGGTGATGAGAAGGTTATGATGGAAGGGTGGTGATGGAAGGGTTATGATGGAATGGTGGTGATGGAAGGGTAGTGATGGAAGGGTGGTGATGGAAGGGTGGTGATGGAAAGGTTATGATGGAAAGGTTATGATGGAAGGGTGGTGATGGAAGGGTGGTGATGGAAAGGTTATGATGGAAGGGTGGTGATGGAAGGGTTATGATGGAAGAGTGGTGATGGAAGGGTTATGATGGAAGGGTGGTGATGGAAGGGTTATGATGGAAGGGTGGTGATGGAAGGGTTATGATGGAAGGGTGGTGATGGAAGGGTTATGATGGAAGGGTGGTGATGGAAGGGTTATGATGGAAGGGTGGTGATGGAAGGGTTATGATGGAAGGGTGGTGATGGAAGGGTTATGATGGAAGGGTGGTGATGGAAGGGTTATGATGGAAGGGTGGTGATGGAAGGGTTATGATGGAAGGGTTATGATGGAAGGGAGGTGACGGAAGGGTTATGATGGAAGAGTGGTGATGGAAGGGTTATGATGGAAGGGTGGTAATGGAAGGGTTATGATGGAAGGGTGGTGATGGAAGGGTTATGATGGAAGGGTGGTGACGGAAGGGTTATGATGGAAGAGTGGTGATGGAAAGGTTATTGGGAGGGAGGGATAGGGGTAATCTGTGCAGTTTCTGTAATGGTTATCAGTAGTCACTGCCCCCGCAGCCCGGTCCCAAACCAGGTCCCAGATCAGCTCCCGGACCAGGTTTTAGACCAGGTCCGACACCAAGTCCTGGACCAGCTCCCAGACCGGGTCTCAGACCAGGTGCTAGACCAGATCCCAGACCAGGTGCTAGACCAGGTCCCACACCAGGTCTCCTGGTTACCGGCCCGGTCTGGCCCCGTGGCCTGGTGGCTAGAACTCTCGCTTCACACGTCGAGAGTCCGGGTTTGATTCCCGGCAAGGGTACAAACATCGAGCGTGTTTCTTTACACCTGTTGTCTATGTTCCCCATCAGTAAAATGGGTACCTGGGTGTTAATCGACTAGTGTGGGTCGCATCCTGGGAGAAACTGACCTAATTTGCGGGAAATGCTCAGCATAACAAGCGGCTTTCTATATAGCAGTATGTCATTGTTGTCAGCTATGGTCTGTATACCTTGTGCATGTACTGGTAGAAATAAATATTATTATTATTATTATTATTATTATTATTACTACTATTATTATTACTATTACTCTTCAACGCCCTACACCCCTCCTGCTATTCCTGTCCCATCGTCTATCACCCCCACACCCGCAACCACCCCACACCCCCACTACCTCCCCCCTCATCTCCATTCCCTCACCCCCACACTCATCCTCGCTCCCTCACCATCACTCCCTCACACATTCACCCCCGCACCCTGACTCCCACTCCCTCACCCCTACACCCTCACCTTCACACCCCAACACCTTCACATTCACACCCCTATCCCCACACCTCCTCCCCTACGCCAACACCCCCACACACCCTTCCTAAGAAGCTCTCGGAGATGTAACCGCACGCCTACCCCACTCACCCCACTCCATATTTCTCCTTCAACCTGTGGAGAAGGGATGGGAAGGAGGGGTCGAAATAGAAGGGGGAGGGAATGAGAGAGAAAGAAGGTATAGAAGGGGCAAATAAAGGAGTGGGGAAAGAGGCCTAAGAGAAAATATGAAGAGGTAAAAAGGAATTACTGGAGTGGGGGGGATGGAGAGGAGGAAGAGGAGGTTAATTAGGGAAAGAGAGAAGGATGACGAGGAAGATTAGTGGAAAGAGGAGCTAGAGGAAGAGAGAGTGTGGGAGATAAGTGGCAGAAGAAGAGTGTTTGGGGTGTTGAGTGGGGTGTGGGATTGAGTGGGATGGGAGAATGAGTGGGTTCCTGAGCAGGGTGAAACTCTTTTAGTAATACATTACCTACACTTGCTAATAACTTCTAATGTTATCTGTGACTAGTAAACAATAACTCTCACAGCCAAGATGACTCAGACACTGGCAAACACTCCAGCAAACAAACAACAACAAACATTGATTTGGTTTTATGAATGGACTGTATGTTTGTTTAGTGAACTTGTAGTGGTGTCACGTGGTACAGTGTAAACAGTGACTCAGTACTGTGTAGCGTCACGTGGTACACTTGAGTGTAAACACGGATCCAGTTTACACGAAGGTGATGTTACTAAGTTGAAGGTGAGAGGGAAGGAAGGGTGGCAGTGTCGAGACATCAGTGGGATTGTATAGGGAAAATAAGGGATGGGGGGAAATTATAGAGTGAAGGAAGTTGAATAATGTGATTGACAACTGAAGGAAGCAGAGGGACGAGACGGAAAAGGAGAATACACTAAGTGAACGAAACAAGACACGGAAGACGTTGAGTGAAGGAAGCGAAAGATTGTAGGAAGAGTGAAGGAAGAAAAAAATGATTAAGAAATTATGAATAAAGAGGAATTTGATGAAAATATAACAGTGAAAGAAAATTGATTGCAGTGGCAGTACCGTAACAGTGTCCGGTGGTGACTGTAGTGGTGACTGTAGTGGTGAATATAGTGGTGACTGTAGTGGTGATGGTGCAAGAAGAGATGAGCACTCTCAACTTAAAGAACATCTTCGCCTTGAAGAGGCCTTCTTCACCCCTCTTCTTCCTCTTCTTCAAGACGTGAGTAACCAGTGTCTCTCTTGTCACAAACTACCATAACAAATTTGACTAAACTGGCCGGAAAATTTTACATTAATGTACAAAATACAACACTGATGAATAAGACACATGTTCAACACCTGGGTGTCTTTATTGATGAATAAGACACATGTTCAACACCTGGGTGTCTTTATTGATGAATAAGACACATGTTCAACACCTGGGTGTCTTTATTGATGAATAAGACACATGTTCAACACCTGGGTGTCTTTATTGATGAATAAGACACATGCTCAACACCTGGGTGTCTTTATTGATGAATAAGACACATGTTCAACACCTGGGTGTCTTTATTGATGAATAAGACACATGCTCAACACCTGGGTGTCTTTATTGATGAATAAGACACATGCTCAACACCTGGGTGTCTTTATTGATGAATAAGACACATGTTCAACACCTGGGTGTCTTTATTGATGAATAAGACACATGCTCAACACCTGGGTGTCTTTATTGATGAATAAGACACATGTTCAACACCTGGGTGTCTTTATTGATGAATAAGACACATGCTCAACACCTGGGTGTCTTTATTGATGAATAAGACACATGCTCAACACCTGGGTGTCTTTATTGATGAATAAGACACATGTTCAACACCTGGGTGTCTTTATTGATGAATAAGACACATGTTCAACACCTGGGTGTCTTTATTGATGAATAAGACACATGTTCAACACCTGGGTGTCTTTATTGATGAATAAGACACATGTTCAACACCTGGGTGTCTTTATTGATGAATAAGACATGTTCAACACCTGGGTGTCTTTATTGATGAATAAGACACATGTTCAACACCTGGGTGTCTTTATTGATGAATAAGACACATGTTCAACACCTGGGTGTCTTTATTGATGAATAAGACACATGTTCAACACCTGGGTGTCTTTATTGATGAATAAGACACATGTTCAACACCTGGGTGTCTTTATTGATGAATAAGACACATGTTCAACACCTGGGTGTCTTTATTGATGAATAAGACACATGTTCAACACTTGGGTGTCTTTATTGAGGTAATATGAGGTCGGGTCAGGCTACCCGCCTCGTCCTGTACCTCTTGTGAGGTCGGGTTAGGCTACCCGCCTCATCTCACGTCATCCTCTCCTGTCCACTTAGTGTCCTCGCGAAGGATTAGTCATCCTTTGAAGTACTAAATCCATCGTTTGCGAGGGAACATGACAGTTAAAATCCGTCTTGTGATGGAACATGACAGGGAAACCCCATCCTGTGTGATGGAACATGACAGGGAAACCCCATCCTGTGTGATGGAACATGACAGGGAAACCCCATCCTGTGTGATGGAACATGACAGGGAAACCCCATCCTGTGTGATGGAACATGACAGGGAAACCCCATCCTGTGTGATGGAACATGACAGGGAAACCCCATCCTGTGTGATGGAACATGACAGGGAAACCCCATCCTGTGTGATGGAGAATGACAGGGAAACCCCATCCTGTGTGATGGAGAATGACAGGGAAACCCCATCCTGTGTGATGGAAAATGACAGGGAAACCCCATCCTGTGTGATGGAAAATGACAGGGAAATCCATCCTGTGTGATGGAACATGAGAAGAAAAAACAAAGCTATTGTTCCAACTGTATAACTATCACAGAGATAGATAGCGATATCTAGATAGCTGGACAAACAGTTGCGATAACCTCTAACGACTTTGCTATCTCTTTCCTTCTCGTCGCATTCGCGCACAAATTGTCTGGCAAAATTTAACAGTTTTAACGCAGGCAGTTCTCTGTAGGAATTAAAGAGTGATATGTTGATATTTACGCATCTTAGTGGGGCATTAATGTCGCTGTTGGCTTTGTTTAGGTATCTGGCATTGTGGTGGGGCTGTTATATTCCTGTGGTTAGTATTGTGCTCGAGCAGCTATACTCTTGTTGTTAGTGAAGATATTGTTAGCAAGGTCTCCTATATAACAACTGGTGGCTCTGTTCAGCTGGGTGTTGGCTGCTGAAGGTGTCAGAAAGCGGGTAGATGTAAGATAGCAGGTAGGTGTTAGTAGGTAGATGTTATGCAGGAGGTAGATGTTGAACAGCAGGTAATGTTAACAGGTAGATGTTAAACTTCGGGTAGTTGCATAATGAACGTCTAACTTGACAACATTTCGCTCTGTGCAGAAGAAAGGTCTGCTTGAAGTGAAATGTTGAGACGAATCTTGGTCTGCACCTCTGACTTTCCTTCCGGTATACTGTTCTTCACAGGTGCCATGGTTGCGCCTTTGTAAGTGAGGTTATCAGGTGTCTGGTGCCTGCGCCACGTGCCTGGTGCCTGCGTCGTGTGTCTGGTGCCTGCGTCGTGTGTCCGGTGCCTGCGTCGTGTGTCCGGTGCCTGCGTCGTGTGTCTGGTGCCTGCGTCTTGTGTCCGGTGCCTGTGTCGTGTCCGGTGCCTGTGTCGTGTGTCCGGTGCCTGTGTTGCTTGTCTGCTGTCGCACAGGATTACCCGAGAGTATTTATTAGCATGAGATTACCTGTGCTGTGGCAGTAAGGTGGCTCCCGAAGAAGTCTTTCATTGTCCAATACTGAAACGAAGTATGTAATCTCGTGTAATCCTGAAGAGAGGTGTAATCATCCTCAGCTTAGACCTTGGAGACTAATCTGGTTGGTGACGTTTAATCTTTTTCTTTATTTTGTGTTTCTTTGTATGAAGTTTACCTTTCACCATTTAATACGGATAAACTACAGGTAAACCAAAACAAATATTCCCATTCTCTTGATTGTTCACCGTCTCTTGAAGCACTGACGAGGTGGTCAGGCTTTCAAAATATTAGTTGATGATTAAGACACATGTGCAGTAGTTGGGTATCTTTATTGTTGAAACGTTTCGCCTACACAGTAGACTTCTTCAGTTAAAAACAGAGGCATTATGTGCAATAGTGAAATAAAGATGATGTAATCAGTCCATCAACCTCGGGGGAATAGTACTTGAGGTGGTCAGTCCCTCAGCCTGGAGAAGAGTCCAGCTCCACGGTCTGGAACTAAGTGAAGCTTCACGTTCATATCGTTCTGTTGCTGCAGCAGCAGCAGTAGTTACTGTAACACGATCAGCAGCAGCAGTAGTTACTGTAACACGATCAGCAGCAGCAGCAGTAGTTACTGTAACACGATCAGCAGCAGCAGTAGTTACTGTAACACGATCAGCAGCAGCAGTAGTAGTTACTGTAACACGATCAGCAGCAGCAGTAGTTACTGTAACACGATCAGCAGCAGCAGTAGTTACTGTAACACGATCAGCAGCAGCAGTAGTTACTGTAACACGATCAGCAGCAGCAGTAGTTACTGTAACACGATCAGCAGCAGCAGTAGTTACTGTAACACGATCAGCAGCAGCAGTAGTTACTGTAACACGATCAGCAGCAGCAGTAGTTACTGTAACACGATCAGCAGCAGCAGTAGTTACTGTAACACGATCAGCAGCAGCAGTAGTTACTGTAACACGATCAGCAGCAGCAGTAGTTACTGTAACACGATCAGCAGCAGCAGTAGTTACTGTAACACGATCAGCAGCAGCAGTAGTTACTGTAACACGATCAGCAGCAGCAGTAGTAGTTACTGTAACACGATCAGCAGCAGCTGTAGTTACTGTAACACGATCAGCAGCAGTAGTAGTTACTGTAACACGATCAGCAGCAGCAGCAGCAGCAGTAGTTACTGTAACACGATCAGCAGCAGCAGTAGTAGTTACTGTAACACGATCAGCAGCAGCAGCAGCAGCAGTAGTTACTGTAACACGATCAGCAGCAGCAGTAGTTACTGTAACACAATCAGCAGCAGCAGTAGTTACTGTAACATGATCAGCAGCAGCAGTAGTTACTGTAACACGATCAGCAGCAGCAGTAGTTACTGTAACACGATCAGCAGCAGCAGCAGTAGTTACTGTAACACGATCAGCAGCAGCAGTAGTTACTGTAACACGATCAGCAGCAGCAGTAGTTACTGTAACACGATCAGCAGCAGCAGTAGTAGTTACTGTAACACGATCAGCAGCAGCAGTAGTAGTTACTGTAACACGATCAGCAGCAGCAGTAGTTACTGTAACACGATCAGCAGCAGCAGTAGTTACTGTAACACGATCAGCAGCAGCAGTAGTTACTGTAACACGATCAGCAGCAGCAGTAGTTACTGTAACACGATCAGCAGCAGCAGTAGTTACTGTAACACGATCAGCAGTAGTAGTTACTGTAACACGATCAGCAGCAGCAGTAGTTACTGTAACACGATCAGCAGTAGTAGTTACTGTAACACGATCAGCAGCAGCAGTAGTAGTTACTGTAACACGATCAGCAGCAGCAGTAGTAGTTACTGTAACACGATCAGCAGCAGCAGTAGTTACTGTAACACGATCAGCAGCAGCAGTAGTTACTGTAACACGATCAGCAGCAGCAGTAGTTACTGTAACACGATCAGCAGCAGCAGTAGTTACTGTAACACGATCAGCAGCAGCAGTAGTTACTGTAACACGATCAGCAGCAGCAGTAGTTACTGTAACACGATCAGCAGCAGCAGTAGTTACTGTAACACGATCAGCAGCAGCAGTAGTTACTGTAACACGATCAGCAGCAGCAGTAGTTACTGTAACACGATCAGCAGCAGCAGTAGTTACTGTAACACGATCAGCAGCAGCAGTAGTTACTGTAACACGATCAGCAGCAGCAGTAGTTACTGTAACACGATCAGCAGCAGCAGTAGTTACTGTAACACGATCAGCAGCAGCAGTAGTTACTGTAACACGATCAGCAGCAGCAGTAGTAGTTACTGTAACACGATCAGCAGCAGCAGTAGTTACTGTAACACGATCAGCAGCAGCAGTAGTTACTGTAACACGATCAGCAGCAGCAGCAGCAGCAGTTACTGTAACACGATCAGCAGCAGCAGTAGTAGTTACTGTAACACGATCAGCAGCAGCAGCAGCAGTAGTTACTGTAACACGATCAGCAGCAGCAGCAGCAGTAGTTACTGTAACACAATCAGCAGCAGCAGTAGTTACTGTAACATGATCAGCAGCAGCAGTAGTTACTGTAACACGATCAGCAGCAGCAGTAGTTACTGTAACACGATCAGCAGTAGTAGTTACTGTAACACGATCAGCAGCAGCAGTAGTTACTGTAACACGATCAGCAGCAGCAGTAGTAGTTACTGTAACACGATCAGCAGCAGCAGTAGTAGTTACTGTAACACGATCAGCAGCAGCAGTAGTAGTTACTGTAACACGATCAGCAGCAGCAGTAGTAGTTACTGTAACACGATCAGCAGCAGCAGTAGTTACTGTAACACGATCAGCAGCAGCAGTAGTTACTGTAACACGATCAGCAGCAGCAGCAGTAGTTACTGTAACACGATCAGCAGCAGTAGTAGTTACTGTAACACGATCAGCAGCAGCAGCAGTAGTTACTGTAACACGATCAGCAGCAGCAGTAGTTACTGTAACACGATCAGCAGCAGCAGTAGTAGTTACTGTAACACGATCAGCAGCAGCAGTAGTAGTTACTGTAACACGATCAGCAGCAGCAGTAGTAGTTACTGTAACACGATCAGCAGCAGCAGTAGTTACTGTAACACGATCAGCAGCAGCAGTAGTTACTGTAACACGATCAGCAGCAGCAGTAGTTACTGTAACACGATCAGCAGCAGCAGTAGTTACTGTAACACGATCAGCAGCAGCAGTAGTTACTGTAACACGATCAGCAGCAGCAGTAGTTACTGTAACACGATCAGCAGCAGCAGTAGTTACTGTAACACGATCAGCAGCAGCAGTAGTTACTGTAACACGATCAGCAGCAGCAGTAGTAGTTACTGTAACACGATCAGCAGCAGCAGTAGTTACTGTAACACGATCAGCAGCAGCAGTAGTTACTGTAACACGATCAGCAGCAGCAGTAGTAGTTACTGTAACACGATCAGCAGCAGCAGCAGTAGTTACTGTAACACGATCAGCAGTAGTAGTTACTGTAACACGATCAGCAGCAGCAGCAGTAGTTACTGTAACACGATCAGCAGCAGCAGTAGTAGTTACTGTAACACGATCAGCAGCAGCAGCAGTAGTTACTGTAACACGATCAGCAGCAGCAGTAGTTACTGTAACACGATCAGCAGCAGTAGTTACTGTAACACGATCAGCAGTAGTAGTTACTGTAACACGATCAGCAGTAGTAGTTACTGTAACACGATCAGCAGCAGCAGCAGTAGTTACTGTAACACGATCAGCAGCAGCAGTAGTTACTGTAACACGATCAGCAGCAGCAGTAGTAGTTACTGTAACACGATCAGCAGCAGCAGTAGTAGTTACTGTAACACGATCAGCAGCAGCAGCAGTAGTTACTGTAACACGATCAGCAGCAGCAGTAGTAGTTACTGTAACACGATCAGCAGCAGCAGCAGTAGTTACTGTAACACGATCAGCAGCAGTAGTTACTGTAACACGATCAGCAGTAGTAGTTACTGTAACACGATCAGCAGCAGCAGCAGTAGTTACTGTAACACGATCAGCAGCAGCAGTAGTAGTTACTGTAACACGATCAGCAGCAGCAGTAGTAGTTACTGTAACACGATCAGCAGCAGCAGTAGTAGTTACTGTAACACGATCAGCAGCAGCAGTAGTAGTTACTGTAACACGATCAGCAGCAGCAGTAGTAGTTACTGTAACACGATCAGCAGCAGCAGTAGTAGTTACTGTAACACGATCAGCAGCAGCAGTAGTAGTTACTGTAACACGATCAGCAGCAGCAGTAGTAGTTACTGTAACACGATCAGCAGCAGCAGTAGTTACTGTAACACGATCAGCAGCAGCAGTAGTTACTGTAACACGATCAGCAGCAGCAGTAGTAGTTACTGTAACACGATCAGCAGCAGCAGCAGTAGTTACTGTAACACGATCAGCAGCAGCAGTAGTTACTGTAACACGATCAGCAGCAGCAGTAGTTACTGTAACACGATCAGCAGCAGCAGTAGTTACTGTAACACGATCAGCAGCAGCAGTAGTTACTGTAACACGATCAGCAGCAGCAGTAGTTACTGTAACACGATCAGCAGCAGCAGCAGTAGTTACTGTAACACGATCAGCAGCAGCAGCAGCAGTAGTTACTGTAACACGATCAGCAGCAGCAGTAGTTACTGTAACACGATCAGCAGCAGCAGTAGTTACTGTAACACGATCAGCAGCAGCAGTAGTAGTTACTGTAACACGATCAGCAGCAGCAGCAGTAGTAGTTACTGTAACACGATCAGCAGTAGTAGTTACTGTAACACGATCAGCAGTAGTAGTTACTGTAACACGATCAGCAGCAGCAGTAGTAGTTACTGTAACACGATCAGCAGCAGCAGTAGTAGTTACTGTAACACGATCAGCAGCAGCAGTAGTTACTGTAACACGATCAGCAGCAGCAGTAGTAGTTACTGTAACACGATCAGCAGCAGCAGTAGTAGTTACTGTAACACGATCAGCAGCAGCAGTAGTTACTGTAACACGATCAGCAGCAGCAGTAGTTACTGTAACACGATCAGCAGCAGCAGTACATGTAAAACGAACAGCAGCAGCAGCAGTTACTGTAACACGATCAGCAGCAGCAGTAGTTACTGTAACACGATCAGCAGCAGCAGTAGTTACTGTAACACGATCAGCAGCAGCAGTAGTTACTGTAACACGATCAGCAGCAGCAGTAGTTACTGTAACACGATCAGCAGCAGCAGTAGTTACTGTAACACGATCAGCAGCAGCAGTAGTTACTGTAACACGATCAGCAGCAGCAGTAGTAGTTACTGTAACACGATTAGCAGCAGTAGTTACTGTAACACGATCAGCAGCAGTAGTTACTGTAACACGATCAGCAGCAGCAGTAGTTACTGTAACACGATCAGCAGCAGCAGTAGTTACTGTAACACGATCAGCAGCAGCAGTAGTTACTGTAACACGATCAGCAGCAGCAGTAGTTACTGTAACACGATCAGCAGTAGCAGTAGTTACTGTAACACGATCAGCAGTAGTAGTTACTGTAACACGATCAGCAGTAGTAGTTACTGTAACACGATCAGCAGCAGCAGTAGTAGTTACTGTAACACGATCAGCAGCAGCAGTAGTAGTTACTGTAACACGATCAGCAGCAGCAGTAGTAGTTACTGTAACACGATCAGCAGCAGCAGTAGTAGTTACTGTAACACGATCAGCAGCAGCAGTAGTAGTTACTGTAACACGATCAGCAGCAGCAGTAGTAGTTACTGTAACACGATCAGCAGCAGCAGTAGTAGTTACTGTAACACGATCAGCAGCAGCAGTAGTAGTTACTGTAACACGATCAGCAGCAGCAGTAGTTACTGTAACACGATCAGCAGCAGCAGCAGTAGTTACTGTAACACGATCAGCAGCAGCAGTAGTTACTGTAACACGATCAGCAGCAGCAGCAGTAGTTACTGTAACACGATCAGCAGCAGCAGTAGTTACTGTAACACGATCAGCAGCAGCAGTAGTTACTGTAACACGATCAGCAGCAGCAGTAGTTACTGTAACACGATCAGCAGCAGCAGTAGTTACTGTAACACGATCAGCAGCAGCAGTAGTTACTGTAACACGATCAGCAGCAGCAGTAGTTACTGTAACACGATCAGCAGCAGTAGTAGTTACTGTAACACGATCAGCACGATCAGCAGTAGTAGTTACTGTAACACGATCAGCAGCAGCAGTAGTAGTTACTGTAACACGATCAGCAGCAGCAGTAGTAGTTACTGTAACACGATCAGCAGCAGCAGTAGTTACTGTAACACGATCAGCAGCAGCAGTAGTTACTGTAACACGATCAGCAGCAGCAGTAGTAGTTACTGTAACACGATCAGCAGCAGCAGTAGTAGTTACTGTAACACGATCAGCAGCAGTAGTAGTTACTGTAACACGATCAGCAGCAGCAGTAGTTACTGTAACACGATCAGCAGCAGCAGTAGTTACTGTAACACGATCAGCAGCAGCAGTAGTTACTGTAACACGATCAGCAGCAGCAGTAGTTACTGTAACACGATCAGCAGCAGCAGTAGTTACTGTAACACGATCAGCAGCAGCAGTAGCAGCATGAACACTAACAGCTCACCACCTGCCGAAGCAACATCATTTGTGGTACCACCATCACCACTTTCACTATCACCACAACCTTCACTATCATCACCATCATCACTCACCACAAGCTTCACTATCAGCACCTTCACCATTACCTTCACCATCATCATCATCACCACCACAGCATAATCATCTGTAATCACCTGGGCGTGCAGGTCCTTCAGGCACTGGATTTTCACAATCAAACGTGACCATGGAGTTAATGGAGTGGATCCTCCTCTCTCTCTCTCTCTCTCTCTCTCTCTCTCTCTCTCTCTCTCTCTCTGGAGTGATGTAGCAGAGAAATGGTGGTAGTGGAGAGCTTTCTTCCTGGACTGAAAGCTTTTCACTGCTTGAAGAAGCTGTAGGAAGAGCGAAACGTTGCCCCAATTTAAATCTTACGTAACGATTTTCTTGTCTTCACTAATGTCTGCAGCAATTAGCAAGGAGGCCGCCGGGGAGAAAGTGGATCAACCACTTTGTCAAGTGTTGAAAACCTAACTTAAGTGGCGTTAGGAATCTCTCTGAAGTGGCTGAGTCAACAGTGGAAGCTTGTTGAAGGGTCATCGAAACTAATTGAAGGGTAACTAAAGTTAAAATCTTGGGTAGCTGTTAAAAATGGTTATAGAAATAGGAGTGAGACACTGTTGGTTCAACAGCCAACAGTATATTCAACCAACAGTATCATCTCATCAACTATCAGTGTCATCAATCAGTAGTGTCATCTCATCAACCAGCAGTGTCGTCTCATCAACCAACACTGTTATCTCATCAGTCAACAGTGTCATCTCGTCAACCAACAATGTCATCAACTAACAGTGTTATCAGCCAACAGTGTCATCAACCAGTGTTATCATATTTACAGAGTTTAAAAGGGTGGATAAGAAAAGCAAACCATAATTTGAACTGAGGTTGTATAGGAGTCGAAATCAGTTTCCAAAATATTTCTTCTAAATAGAAGGAGAATTAAAGAAGAGTTAGGAGCACTTGCGACTAACCCTGAACAGCTTACTAACACTGAGAAAGAAATGTACTTGATTTTTAACACTTATTTCCCGTCAGTCTTCGCACAAGAGACAGGAAAGGATCCCAGTATTTAATGATTAATATAGTAGACCTGAGGTGAACAGATCTTGAAATATCGTGATCGTTAGGGATGTGACATTGGATTTAATCACTGAAGTGAAATAATTTGCAAGTTACCCAGGGTTCTTAAACACAAAATGGACCTTAGTGAGCAATTTACTTTCTCATTACATACCATACCCCCGGCCGGGATTGAACCCGCGGTCATAGAGTCTCAAAACTCCAGCCCGTCGCGTTAGCCACTAGACCAGCTAGCCACAATAAGATTCATCCAACTAGGTATATTTCTACACCATAGGAAGGTTAGCACAGGCACCACTGTGACCACAAATGCAAGTTTTTACAGACGAATCTCCAGCTAGCGTGGCCGTGACGAACTCTAGCTCAAGTCCCTTCACTGCCGTCAACATGACTCAAGAAATCGTAATGACACGATTGCAAACAAACCATACCCCCGGCCGGGATTGAGCTAGAGTTCGTCACGGCCACGCTAGCTGGAGATTCGTCTGTAAAAACTTGCATTTGTGGTCACAGTGGTGCCTGTGCTAACCTTCCTATGGTGTAGAAATATACCTAGTTGGATGAATCTTATTGTGGCTAGCTGGTCTAGTGGCTAACGCGACGGGCTGGAGTTTTGAGACTCTATGACCGCGGGTTCAATCCCGGCCGGGGGTATGGTTTGTTTGCAATCGTGTCATTACGATTTCTTGAGTCATGTTCTAATTACATTACTCCAAACAGGTATAGTACTGGAGGCTGGGTGGTGGATTTCCTATCTTTAAATCAAGGGATAAGTCACTAGCATCCAGTTACCGCCCAATAACCCTGACCTCAGTAGCAGGCAGATTATTAAGACATTTTTATAACCAATATAATAAGAAGCCACATTGATAAATATGTGTAACGAGGCTCAACACTGATTCACAAAGGGCAGTTCCTGCCTGACAAATTTACTGACTTCCTTCAGTAGGATATTTGAGGCAGTGGGTGCTGATAACGAATGCGATATTCTTTATTTAAATTTCAGGAAGGTTGTTGATAAGAGTCCCACGCAAAAAATTTAAAAAAAAAAAAAAAGCGGCAGCTCATGGTATAGGAGTGAAAATTCTCTTGGCTGGAAGCGTGGCTGGCCAGTAGGAAGCAGAAATCATTATAGTAATGGATGACAACACCGAGACGAAGAATTAGACTCGTGTGCAACACCTAGGTATCTGCCTGAAGATGTTCCGCCCACCAGCGTTATTTGTTTTTTTAACTCGTTACAGAAATGATACACGAAGGCAGTAGAAGATTGATCGAGACTAATGTGACTACCACTACATGACTACCACTACATGACTACCACTATATGACTACCACTACATGACTACCACTATATGACTACCACTACATAACTACCACTACAAGACTACCACTACATGACTACCACTGCTTGACTACCACTGCTTGACTACCACTGCTTGACTACCACTACATGACTACCACTACAAGACCACCACTATATGACTACCACTGCTTGACTACCACTGCTTGACTACCACTGCTTGACTACCACTACATGACTACCACTACAAGACTACCACTATATGACTACCACTGCTTGACTACCACTGCTTGACTACCACTGCTTGACTACCACTGCTTGACTACCACTACATGACTACCACTACATGACTACCACTGCATGACTACCACTGCTTGACTACCACTGCTTGACTACCACTGCTTGACTACCACTGCTTGACTACCACTGCTTGACTACCACTGCTTGACTACCACTACATGACTACCACTGCTTGACTACCACTGCTGGACTACCACTGCTTGACTACCACTGCTTGACTACCACTGCTTGACTACCACTGCTTGACTACCACTACATGACTACCACTGCTTGACTACCACTGCTTGACTACCACTGCTTGACTACCACTGCTTGACTACCACTGCTTGACTACCACTGCTTGACTACCACTACATGACTACCACTGCTTGACTACCACTACATGACTACCACTGCTGGACTACCACTGCTGGACTACCACTGCTGGACTACCACTGCTTGACTACCACTGCTTGACTACCACTGCTTGACTACCACTGCTTGACTACCACTGCTTGACTACCACTGCTGGACTACCACTGCTGGACTACCACTGCTGGACTACCACTGCTGGACTACCACTGCTTGACTACCACTGCTGGACTACCACTGCTGGACTACCACTGCTTGACTACCACTGCTTGACTACCACTGCTTGACTACCACTGCTTGACTACCACTACAAGACTACCACTACATAACTACCACTTCACTCATGCTCCCACAACACACTGTGTGCACATTCATTATTACTCCAAATTTGTTTATGGTAATGCATGTAAATGAGATAAAATATGGCCGGTGATAATAGGAATGGTAATGGCAATGGTAATAGCAATGCATCCCATTAATTCTGGAATGTGTAGAGTTCCAGTGGACCAGCGTGGAAAGAATGGTGATGTGTGGGGGGGGCTCTCTCTCTCTCTCTCTCTCACACACACACACACACACACACTACTTTACCTAGGTTACCAGTCTTATTCTAACTGTACCAGCGTTGCACTAAGCATGTTGTTAGTCACTTAGCATGGTTGTTAGTGTACTGGGATCACAACCTAGGGTGCATCGAGTCGAACCCTCCGCGAGGTGGGAAGCAGGGGCATGCCTCCGAACATCTACTGCCCCTGTCTACCCAGCAGTACGTAGGTACCTTGGGAGTTAGTCCAGTGGTGTGGATTGCATCCTGGGGAGGACCTTAGACCAACTTCCCTAGTGGAAACAAGTCACATTGATCGGTTTTATTGGGTTATCCTGGATTACTCACACCCTACGGGGTTAATAATCGAAAGAAGTCCCCTTCTGTCTTTAGTGCCACTGAGATGGCAGCTGGTGCTGCTGGGATGGCAGCTAGCGCAACTGGGATGGCAGCTGGTGCCGCTGGGATGGCAGCTAGCGCAACTGGGATGGCATCTGGTGCCACTGGGATGGCAGCTAGCGCCTCTGGGATGGTAGCTAGAACAACTAGGATGGCATCTGGTGCCACTGGGATGGCAGCTAGCGCAACTGGAATGGCAACTGCTTTCATTTTTTTATTGTAACCCAACAATTACCTCCAGGAACCTCTCTCTCTCTCTCTCTCTCTCTCTCTCTCTCTCTCTATCTCTCTCTCTCTCTCCCTCCGTGACCTCTCACTCCGCTTCCCGATCCTATCGCTCCCTCTCCTCCCCTTATCCTGTCTCCCTCTCCTCTGTCTGTCCTCGCTTCCATTCCACTTTTTTTTCTCCCCCGCGCTCTTCTCTTTCTCTACATAGAGTTATTGTGTGGGTGATAACTTAGGCGTGGGACGGGGAGGATAGGGAGAGACAGGAAGGATGGAGAGAGACGGGATGAATAGGGAAGGGCGGGGAGGATAGGGAGAGACGGGAACAATAGGGAACGAGATAAGAGGACAGGACGAGGGGAAGACAGAGTGGACCGTCTAAGACAGATTGGCATCTCGGTTGCAGGAAAGATAGGACAGTATACTGTCTTTACCTCCACTAGCGTGAAGCCTGTGTCACCAGACGCGAGTGAAGCCTCTGTGTCACCAGACGCGAGTGAAGCCTCTGTGTCACCAGACGCGAGTGAAGCCTCTGTGTCACCAGACGCGAGTGAAGCCTCTGTGTCACCAGACGCGAGTGAAGCCTCTGTGTCACCAGACGCGAGTGAAGCCTCTGTGTCACCAGACGCGAGTGAAGCCTCTGTGTCACCAGACGCGAGTGAAGCCTGTGTGTCACCAGACGCGAGTGAAGCCTCTGTCCACCAGACGCGAGTGAAGCCTCTGTCCACCAGACGCGAGTGAAGCCTCTGTCCACCAGACGCGAGTGAAGCCTCCGTTCCCTCCAAGGAATTTCAGTCAAGAGAACAGCAGAGCCAGGCACTGCTCTCTGCTGCTTGTTAGATAACCAACCAGCAGGTGGAACAGCAGAGCCAGGCACTGCTCTCTGCTGCTTGGTTGATAACCATCCAGCAGGTGGTACAGTAGACAACCATCCAGCAGGTGGTACAGTAGACAACCATCCAGCAGGTGGTACAGTAGACAACCATCCAGCAGGTGGTACAGTAGACAACCATCCAGCAGGTGGTACAGTAGACAACCATCCAGCAGGTGGTACAGTAGATAACCATCCAGCAGGTGGCACAGTAGACAACCATCCAGCAGGTGGTACAGTAGACAACCATCCAGCAGGTGGTACAGTAGATAACCATCCAGCAGGTGGCACAGTAGATAACCATCCAGCAGGTGGCACAGTAGATAGCCATCCACCAGGTGGCACAGTAGATAAACATCCAGCAGGTGGCACAGTAGATAACCATCCAGCAGGTGGCACAGTAGATAACCATCCAGCAGGTGGTACAGTACAGTAGATAACCATCCAGCAGGTGGTACAGTAGATAACCATCCAGCAG
>NC_091329.1:2889703-2937203 GCF_038502225.1 Cherax quadricarinatus
ACGTGGGGGGGGTGTGTAACACGTGGGGTGGGTGTGTAACACATGGAGTGGGTGTGTAGCACGTGGGGTGGGTGTGTAGCACGTGGCGTGGGTGTGTTGCACGTGGGGTGGGTGTGTAGCACGTGGGGTTGGTGTGTAGCACGTGGGTTGGGTGTGTAGCACGTGGCGTGGGTGTGTAGCACGTGGGGTGGGTGTGTAGCACGTGGGGTGGGTATGAGGCATGTAGGGTGGGTGTGAGGCACGTGGGGTGGGTGTGAGGCACGTGGGGTGGGTGTGAGGCACGTGGGGTGGGTGTGTAGCACGTGGGGTAGTGTGTAGCACGTGGGGTGGGTGTGAGGCACGTGGGGTGGGTGTGTAGCACGTGGGGTGGGTGTGAGGCACGTGGGGTGGGTGTGAGGCACGTGAGGTGGGTGTGTAGCACCTGGGATGGGTGTGAGGCACGTGGGGTGGGTGTGAGGCATGTGGGGTGGGTGTGAGGCACTTGGGGTGGGTGTGAGCCACGTGGGGTGGGTGTGAGCCACGTGGGGTGGGTGTGAGCCACGTGGGGTGGGTGTGAGCCACGTGTGGTGGGTGCGAGTTACGTGGGGTGGGTGCGAGATACGTGGGGTGGGTGTGAGGCACTTGTGGTAGGTGTGAGCCACGTGGAGAGGGTGTGAGGCACGTGGGGAGGCTGTGAGGCACGTGGGGAGGGTGTGAGGCACGTTGGGGGGGTGTGAGGCACGTGGGGTGGGTGTGACGCACTTGGGATGGGTGTGAGGCACGTGGGGTGGGTGTGAGCCACGTGAGGTGGGTGTGAGATACGTGGCTTGGGTGTGAGATACGTGGGGTGGGTGTGAGGCACGTGGGGTGGGTGTGTAGCACGTGGGGTGGGTGTGAGGCACTTGTGGTAGGTGTGAGGCACGTCGGGAGGGTGTGAGGCACGTGGGGAGGATGTGAGGCACGTGGGGAGGGTGTGAGGTACTTGAGGTGGGTGTGAGGCATGTGGGGTGCGTGTGAGGCACTTGGGATGGGTGTGAGGCACGTGGGGTGGGTGTGAGGCACGTGGCGTGGGTGTGAGGCACGTGAGGTGGGTGTGAGATACGTGCGGTGGGTGTGAGGCACGTGGGGTGGGTGTGAGATACGTGGGGTGGGTGTGTAGCACGTGGGGTGGGTGTGAGGCACTTGGGGAGGGTGTGAGGCACGTGGGGTGGGTGTGAGGCATGTGGGGTGGGTGTGAGGCACGTGAGGTGGGTGTGAGATACGTGGGGTGGGTGTGGGGCACCTGGGGTGGGTGTGAGGCATGTGAGGTGGGTGTGTAGCACCTGGGATGGGTGTGAGGCACGTGGGGTGGGTGTGAGGCATGTAGGGTGGATGTGAGGCATGTAGGGTGGGTGTGTGGCACGTGGGGTGGGTGTAAAGCACGTGGGGTGGGTGTGAGGCATGTAGGGTGGGTGTGAGGCATGTAGGGTGGGTGTGAGGCACGTGGGGTGGGTGTAAAGCACGTGGGGTGGGTGTGAGGCATGTAGGGTGGGTGTGAGGCACGTGGGGTGGGTGTTAGGCACGTGGGGTGGGTGTGAGGCATGTAGGGTTGGTGTAAAGCACGTGGGGTGGGTGTGAGGCACGGGGGGTGGGTGTGAGGCACGTGGGGTGGGTGTGAGGCACGTAGGGTGGGTGTGAAGCACGTTGGGTGGGTGTGAAGAACGTGGGTTGGGTGTGAAGCACGTAGGGTGGGTGTGAAGCACGTAGGGTGGGTGTGAAGAACGTGGGTTGGGTGTGAAGCACGTAGGGTGGGTGTGAAGAACGTGGGTTGGGTGTGAAGAACGTGGGTTGGGTGTGAAGCACGTAGGGTGGGTGTGAAGCACGTAGGGTGGGTGTGATGAACGTGGGGTGGGTGTGAAGAACGTGGGTTGGGTGTGAAGCACGTAGGGTGGGTGTGAAGCACGTAGGGTGGGTGTGAAGAACGTGGGTTGGGTGTGAAGCACGTAGGGTGGGTGTGAAGAACGTGGGTTGGGTGTGAAGAACGTGGGTTGGGTGTGAAGCACGTAGGGTGGGTGTGAAGAACGTGGGTTGGGTGTGAAGAACGTGGGTTGGGTGTGAAGCACGTAGGGTGGGTGTGAAGCACGTAGGGTGGGTGTGAAGAACGTGGGTTGGGTGTGAAGCACGTAGGGTGGGTGTGAAGAACGTGGGTTGGGTGTGAAGCACGTAGGGTGGGTGTGAAGAACGTGGGTTGGGTGTGAAGAACGTGGGATGGGCCATCACGCACACCATAAAGTATTACAGTACAAACCTGGATACACAGGACAGTGAATCCGGGGATCCCTCTGACACATGGGTCAGCAAGATAAGAAGTATTGGGCTATTAATGGTAGCAAGTGTAACGAGTTGCATAAGATTGTGGTGGAGAGAAACACTCCATACAGAGTTTCAGGATTAGGTATGAAAGTTCCCAGGAAGTCAGGTTGAGTGTGCGAGTCAGGGCCAGGAGCTGGGACTCGACACCGGTAAACACGACGCTACGGAGTGTTGACCAGGCTAATACTACCGTCATTTAGATTCAGTGACCAACAATTAAATTTACCTCAACATGAATTAACCTAAAAATATTCACTATAACTCAAATGTTATGTAATGAGACTAATTGAGTGAGGAGAGGAAGGTGGACAGGGAGGAAGGGAAGAAGATAAGGGAGGGAGAGAATAAGAGTAGATTAGGGGGGGAAGAACAGTAGTAGATAAAGGAGGGAGGGAGTAATAGAGTGGGCGGAAGTGATGTAATGATGGAGAGGAGTGGGGGAAGCTAGTGAGAATTAAAGTGATTAGTTATGATATAGTGTATTTACTAAAGGCTTCACCTACACCAAGATAGCTAAGATTGAAACTAAGTGAAGAGTTGATCTTGTATACATGTGTGTAGTGTACGTCGCTTACCTGTAAATATCTCGTTCTTGGTTGTTGGGTACTAGGAGACTTAGTTGTAAGTCTTAGATGCAGACAGTAGTAGTAGTAGTAGTAGTAATAGTAATAGTAGTAGTAATAGTAGTAGTAGTTGTAATTGTTGTTGTTTACATATTGTTTAAACATTATTCAGAATAGCGTCCATCCTCTTATGCCCTGTTCTTAAAATCATAATGTCATCAGTAGAGCTCATGTTTGTATGCTTAGGTAAGGCAGGAAGAGAAGTTGGAAGAGAATTCATTAATATATGATACAACATTAAAGGGATAGATTTCTTAAAAGGACACTGAGGCACAGATGGAAGCTGAAACCAGTACTGTTGCAGAGAGACTTCAGGAGATTCATCTTTACCTCGGTATGATTAGGAATGATCGGGATGAGGAAGTAATGGAGGCGACCTTGGGGAAGTATCTTTAAGAATGGATTTGACAAGAGGCCAGAAACTTGTAAAGTACGGAGAAAATGAGACGGAGTCATGGCCTGGCCATGGACCGGACCACGGGGGCGTTGATCCCCGAACACCCTCTAGGTATTATCCGTGTGTGTGCTGCTTTAAAACTGACATGTAATTCCACTACAGCTAGAGTTCATGGCAAGAGCACCGGGGTATGGTCGAGGGGTGGTGGGTGGGGAGATATGTAGTGCTGTACAATACCCTAGGAGAAGAAAAGGGACGTATAGAAATAATCATGTCGGATGATATATCGTTTAGAGAATACGATAAGTTCAACACTTGCAAGGCATGGATAATGAGAGGATGGATGTCTCAGGAATATACTGGTACTGTTTAAATCACTTGTGCCCTGCCGTCTGGAATATTGCTCTGTGTTCGTAACTCTTCTCAAGGCAGGAGAGATAACACAGCTGGAAAATGTACAGAGATCGTTTACTGCCTGCATACAATCACTAAAGCATCTAAACTACCGAAACTCCGAAAAGCGCTTGGAATGTGCTCTTCGGAAGCGAATATATACATGGAAAATACTGGAGGGCCAGGTATCCAATCTACATACTTTCATAACAACTTAGTGGAGCAAGAGTGTAGTAGCAGGGTCGCTGTGGACACTCTCAGCACTGATGATTACGACTGACTTGCAACATTTGGCTACCTTTATTACCGAAACGTTTCGCCTGCTCAGAAGGCTCCTTTAGTTGAATAGTTTTATATATCAACTTGTTGGTATTGTATGTATTCCATCTCCAACCTTATACCAGAAAATACAAGAAATGTTGCCAAAACAATGATAAAAGTTTTCGAGCGGGAACTAGATCACTCCTTGTGAACAACTGCGAAACCAGACATGGTTGTGTAGGCCTGCGACCCTCCTGCAACAGCCTGGTTGATCTAGCAAACTACGAGGAAATCTGGCCTAAGGCCAGACAGTGAAAAATACAATTATGTAAACTGACGCAGGTATGTGGCCAAACCAGCATCCAATATCCTGAGAGAGAGAGAGAGAGAGAGAGAGAGAGAGAGAGGGTGGTTTATAAAGACCAAGTTAGCTTGTCGTCTTAATTGGTCACTTGTCGCACGCTCACCCAAGGAAATTAAACTAAATAAGATTTTTTAATTGCCTCGACTCCCCGTGGGAACCGACCGTGCGGAGACTAGACATTAATTACATTTTTATTGCCATATACAAAAGAAGTTTGGTCTGGGACCGAGGGAAGGGGGAGCTTTGTACGTTGACCCTCGATACCTCCTCCAGGTGAGCACAGGTGAGTTATGGCAGGGTGCTCCAGTATTGAGGCATGGAGAAAGAACCATTGTGATCTTGAGCATTTCCACAATGATCTTCGACATTTCCACACTCAGACTTCCACTATATTACTTAAAAAAAAAAAAGGTAATAAATTTTGAATGAGTCCCCCAGGATACATAAATGTTACGTCCCGTTTTCTGTAGTCGAAATACAAAGAACAAATGAAATTATTCCCTAATTGAATTACCGAGTTTGTGATACACTAGGGGAAAGGAAGGAGAGGGGGGGGGGGGGGGGGAGAGGTTGTGGGGATGAAGAGGGGAAAAAAGGGGTGGGGAGGGGATGGGTATGGGGGTGGTAGTCATCCCTTCTACCCATCCTGTGGTTGGTAGCCACCCTATATACCCATCATTCCATACCCAGTATAACAATACCTGTTAAGGATGACTCTCACAGAATAGCAGCAACACTCACAACATAGCAACAACACTCACAACATAGCTGCAACACTCACAATCCAGCAACAACACTCACAGCACAACATTCACAACACTCGGGATATAACAGCAACAACACTCACAATCCAGCAACAACGCTCACAACCCAGCAACAACACTCACAGCACAACATTCACAACACTCGGGATATAACAGCAACAACACTCACAACCCAGCAACAACGCTCACAACCCAGCAACAACACTCACAGCACAACATTCACAACACTCGGGATATAACAGCAACAACACTCACAATCCAGCAACAACACTCACAGCACAACATTCACAACACTCGGGATATAACAGCAACAACGCTCACAACCCAGCAACAACACTCACAGCACAACATTCACAACACTCGGGATATAACAGCAACAACACTCACAACCCAGCAACAACGCTCACAACCCAGCAACAACACTCACAGCACAACATTCACAACACTCGGGATATAACAGCAACAACACTCACAATCCAGCAACAACACTCACAGCACAACATTCACAACACTCGGGATATAACAGCAACAACACTCACAACCCAGCAACAACGCTCACATCACAACAACAACACCTGTCGATGATAACTAACAAGATTGTCTTATCTTTCAGTCATGCGAGTCAGACATCGTCTTGGTTACCTCCCCTGGAGAACTGGGAGGCTGGGGGCAGCGCTCTGCCTTACGGCTGGGAGGCAGCCACCGACAAGGAGGGCAAGCAGTACTTTATAAAGTAAGTTAAGACCCCCACCCCACACTTGCCTTGTACAGTTGGCACTGGTTTAGTAAAGCATGCACACGTTTAATAAAGCCTAGATATATTTATTGAAGTTTGCGTACGTTTAATAATGTTTGCAAATGTTTAATGAAGCTTGTACACGTTTAGTAAAGCTTGCACACGTTTAGTAAGGCTTGCACACATTTAGTAAAGCTTGTACACGTTAAGTAAAGCTTGCACACGTTTAGTAAAGCTTGCACACGTTTAGTAATGCTTGCACACGTTTAATAAAGCTTGCACACGTTTAGTAAAGCTTGTACACGTTAAGTAAAGTTTGCACACGTTAAGTAAAGCTTGCACACGTTTAGTAAGGCTTGCACACGTTTAGTAAGGCTTGCACACGTTTAGTAAAGCTTGCACATGTTTAGTAAAGCTTGTACACGTTAAGTAAAGCTTGCATTCGCTAAATAAAGTTTGCACACGTTTAATAAAGCTTGCACTTGTTCCGTATACCCCTCTCACTTTTTACAAAGGTTTTGCATAGTTTTACAAGTTTTATTTGTTCTATAAAGACTTCGTACATTTTTTCAGTCACGTTTAAAACGCTTTATAAATTTAGTTTTTTAATGGTTTTAAAACTTTTTTGTGAAGTTCGAAACGTTTTGTAAAGCACGTTTTCAAGCGTTGTATATAGCTTTTTTATATAAAGTTTTAAAGCATAAAGCTTTCGCAGGTTTTATGTAATGTAATTTTTCATACATTGTATTGTGCGTATATATGGTACGCATGATTGTATTGTGCGTATATATGGTACGCATGATTGTATTGTGCGCATATATGGTACGCATGATTGTATTGTGCGTATATATGGTACGCATGATTGTATTGTGCGTATATATAGTACGCATGATTGTATTGTGCGTATATATGGTACGCATGATTGTATTGTGCGTATATATGGTACGCATTATTGTATTGTGCGTATATATGGTACGCATGATTGTATTGTGCGTATATATTGTACGCATGATTGTATTGTGCGTATATATGGTACACATGATTGTATTGTGCGTATATATGGTACGCATGATTGTATTGTGCGTATATATGGTACGCATGATTGTATTGTGCGTATATATGGTACGCATGATTGTATTGTGCGTATATATGGTACGCATGATTGTATTGTGCGTATATATGGTACGCATGATTGTATTGTGCGTATATATGGTACGCATGATTGTATTGTGCGTATATATGGTACGCATGATTGTATTGTGCGTATATATGGTACACATGATTGTATTGTGCGTATATATGGTATGCATGATTGTATTGTGCGCATATATGGTACGCATGATTGTATTGTGTGCATATATGGTACGCATGATTATATTGTGCGCATATATGGTACGCATGATTGTATTGTGCGCATATATGGTACGCATGATTGTATTGTGCGTATATATGGTACGCATTATTGTATTGTGCGTATATATGGTACGCATGATTGTATTGTGTGTATGGTACGCATTATTGTACTGTGCGTATATATGGTACGCATGATTGTATTGTGTGTATATATGGTACGCATGATTGTATTGTGCGTATATATGGTACGCATGATTGTATTGTGTGTATATATGGTACGCATGATTGTATTGTGCGTATATATGGTACGCATGATTGTATTGTGCGTATATATGGTACGCATGATTGTATTGTGCGTATATATGGTACGCATGATTGTATTGTGCGTATATATGGTACGCATGATTGTATTGTGTGTATATATGGTACGCATGATTGTATTGTGCGTATATATGGGTGTTAATGTTGCAGTTTAAAAACTGTAGTGTAAAGCACCCTTCTGGCAAGACAGTGATGGAGTGAATGATGGTGAAAGTTTTTCTTTTTCGGGCCACCCTGCCTTGGTGGGAATCGGCCGGTGTGATAATAAAAAATAAAAAATGATTGTATTGTGCGTATATATGGTACGCATGATTGTATTGTGCGCATATATGGTACGCATGATTGTATTGTGCGTATATATGGTACGCATGATAGTATTGTGCGTATATATGGTACGCATGATTGTATTGTGCGTATATATGGTGCACATAATTGTATTGTGCGCATATATGGTACGCATGATTGTATTGTACGTATATATGGTACGCATGATTGTATTGTGCGCATATATGGGGCGCATGATTGTATTGTGCGCATATATGGTACGCATGATTGTATTGTGCGTATATATGGTATGCATGATTGTATTGTGCGCATATATGGGGCGCATAATTGTATTGTGCGCATATATGGTACGCATGATTGTATTATGCGCATATATGGTACGCATGATTGTATTATGCGCATATATGGGGCGCATGATTGTATTATGCGCATATATGGGGCGCATGATTGTATTATGCGCATATATGGGGCGCATGATTGTATTATGCGCATATATGGGGCGCTTGATTGTATTATGCGCATATATGGGGCGCATGATTGTATTATGCGCATATATGGGGCGCATGATTGTATTATGCGCATATATGGGGCGCATGATTGTATTATGCGCATATATGGGGCGCATGATTGTATTATGCGCATATATGGGGCGCATGATTGTATTATGCGCATATATGGGGCGCATGATTGTATTATGCGCATATATGGGGCGCATGATTGTATTATGCGCATATATGGGGCGCATGATTGTATTATGCGCATATATGGGGCGCATGATTGTATTATGCGCATATATGGGGCGCATGATTGTATTATGCGCATATATGGGGCGCATGATTGTATTATGCGCATATATGGGGCGCATAAAACTCACTATTATGCAACATTTAAGGTCATGTGGTTGACCTCCAAATTTCTGTCCCACTGGAGTCATTATGATGTCTGTTTAAGGTCGTTAAATTATCTAAGATAATTATTTGAGGTTATTAAAGTGTTTAAGGTCATTACCAAGTAAGTGGTGATAGTGGTACAGTGGCACACTGTAATCACAGTGCATCACTGTACAGGACACCACCACCTGCCTCACCACCTGCCTCACCACCTGCCTCACCACCTGCCTCACCACCTGCCACACCACCTGCCTCACCACCTGCCTCACCACCTGCCTCACCACCTACCTCACCACCTGCCTCACCACCTGCCTCACCACCTACCTCACCACCTGCCACACCACCTGCCACACCACCTGCCACACCACCTGCCTCACCACCTACCTCACCACCTGCCTCACCACCTGCCTCACCACCTGCCACACCACCTACCTCACCACCTACCACACCACCTGCCTCACCACCTGCCTCACCACCTGCCTCACCACCTGCCTCACCACCTGCCTCACCACCTACCTCACCACCTACCTCACCACCTGCCTCACCACCTGCCACACCACCTGCCACACCACCTACCTCACCACCTGCCACACCACCTGCCTCACCACCTGTTCTTGTTTACAGTCACCTGAACAAGACTACCACCTACGAGGACCCCAGGAAGGACTACCTGGACGAGCCCCCACAGCCTCGTCAGATAGACCTAGTCAGGGATCCCGAGATGGGCTTCGGCTTCGTCGCCGGCTCCGAGAAGCCTGTCATCGTCAGGTGAGTACCACTCTCCTCACGCCTCCCTGAAGCCTCCCTAAAGTGTCTAAGATTTTGTGACGCTTTAAAAAGCTTCTCTGAAACCTGCCTCTAAATTCCCTCTAAGCCGCTTTCTATACCCTCTCAAAATTAATTCCCTCTAAGCCGCTTTCTATACCCTCTCAAAATTAATTCCCTCTAAGCCGCTTTCTATACCCTCTCAAAATTAATTCCCTCTAAGCCGCTTTCTATACCCTCTCAAAATTAATTCCCTCTAAGCCGCTTTCTAAACCCTCTCAAAATTAGCTCTAAGTCGTTTTATAAACTCTATAAATCTGTATTCTAAAGTTCCACTTACAAGTTCCTTCCTCCGTAAGGTTTAGAAGAGAATGTCCGTGAGAAGTGTTGAACTTTTCTGAATCTAATCGCCTTTACGGAGGCTCAGAACCCACAAATTCTGAAACTTTGGGTCCTGAAACCCAACATGGCGACCCAGAATGGTATTATGGTAGGGTAAATCCATTTTTGCCCCGTTCAGAGAAGCCAGGTAATCAGGGACCGACCTGCCTGCCTCCAAGACGCGCCTGATCTACCAGGCTGTGATGACTCTGTTGGCACCAACAGCCTGGTAAACCAGGCTGAAAACAAAGCTTGGTCTCATAGGTAAAGTTTCAGAGCTATCTTAGGCAGTAAATTCTGAAAACACAAATCAGACGAATACAAATCATTGATATAAACTACAACAGTATGTATTATACCAATAATATAAATCATAGATATATAAATCGTAGTTCTTTAAACTATAGCAAGTAATGGTATATAAATTATACACGAATATAAATTATAACAAACAACCAGTATATAAATTTTACCAATGTAAATTATATTAGTGTACATTACAGCAAGGACATGAATAATACCTATATACATTATAAGTGCCAGTATATAAATTTTACCAAGAATAATTATACTAATATACATTATAGTAAGATAATGTAGAATGAGATTAATTACAATGCTGAAATTATAGGAACAATATAAATTATAGGAACAATGTAAATTATGTCAGTAAAGACCTGAGTGTTAAGGTGCTTGGAACAACAGGTGAAACTGTAACAGTGAAACAGGTGAACTATAACAGTAAAACAACACACGAACTATAACAGTGGAACAACAGACGAATTATAAGAGAACAACAGCGTGCAGGGTCCCAACAGTAAAGAGAGGAAGCATTAATGTTGTCCCAGACATTACTGTGAGCTGGGGCAGGAACAACCATGACATTGTTGGTTTTAACTGGGGAACAAGCGGTCCATAAACACTGCCACGAAGACAGCAGCAGTCATAGCGCCAGCAGCAGTAGTACCAGCAGTAACAGTAGTTGTAGCACTAGCTGCAACAGCAGCAGTAGCACCAGCTGCAGCAGAAGCAGTATCACCAGCAAAAGCAATAGCAGCTGCAGCAGCAGTAACAGCGTGTGGAACAGTAATGGAAGAGTGTGTAGCACGTACAAGAGAGACGTGTTGAATCAGTGTGTTGCCCGGTCATAGATTTAGTCAGACACGCTGAGAGAGACTTTGACACACTCTGAGAGACTCCACCAAATTCTCATCGATTTACCCCAGTCTCTCTTTCCTAGGTCTGTAGTAAACACCTGCCATTTATCCTTCCCCAGGGTCCTTCCCCTAAGTCCTTTTCCCTTCATCTGGGCCCTTCCCCTTTCCCAGGGTCCTTCCCCTTCCTCTGGGTCCTTCCCCCATCCTCTAGGGTCCTTTCCCTTCTTCAGGGTCCTTCCCTCTTCCCCAGGTTCCTTTCCCCTTCCTCCAGGGTGCTTACCCCTTCCCCAGGTTCCTTTTCCCTTCTACCGAACTTTACCCCTCTCTCAAAATCATTCCATCTTCAATAAGGTCCTCCCCTCCCACCTCACAAAGTTCTCCTCCCCCCTCTCCCAAAAAGTCCTCTCTCCCACAGTGTCTCCTCCCTCCCTCCTTCCCACAAGGTGTTCCCATCCTCGTGTAATGTCCAGAAAGGTTATCTTGACATCAGTAGCCTGACCTTTAGCCATTTGTTGACTTCAATGGTTGACCCGTCGCTGCGTTGGTGAGAGAGAGAGAGAGAGAGAGAGAGAGAGAGAGAGAGAGAGAGAGAGAGAGTGAGAGAGAGTATTGACAAACACAAACAAACAACCTCTTTTTACGTATGGTTGATGAGGTTGTAAAACATTTTCGTCCTGTGTGTAAGGAGGAGGGGGAGGGAGGAGGGGGGGGTCTTGTTCAGGAAGGGGAAGTGAGGTAGGCGGTGGGTGATGTTAAGGCGGTAGTGTTGAAACTTTGATGCCTAAACTTTGGCGTTAAAACGTTGGTGATAAAACTTTTGATGCTCAGAGGTTTATGTTAAAACGTGTGATATTGTAACTTGATGATAAGACGTTCATGTTGGAATTTTGATGTTAAAACCATGTTAAAAAGGTTTGTGTATGTGAGCACGCGCGTGTGACTCAGGAAACACACACACACACACACACACACACACACACACACACACACACACACACACACACACACACACACACACACACACACACACACACACAAGGTTAGTTCCAGAGCTAAGGGGAATGTCCTATGAAGAAAGATTAAGGGAAATCGGCCTGACCTCACTGGAGGACAGGAGGGTCAGGGGAGACATGATAACGACATATAAAATACTGCGTGGAATAGACAAGGTGGACAAAGACAGGATGTTCCAGGGAGGGGACACAGAAACAAGAGGCCACAATTGGAAGTTGAAGACACAAATGAGTCAGAGAGATAGTAGGAAGTATTTCTTCAGTCAGTGGAATAGCCTAGAAAATGACGTAGTGGAGGCAGGAACCATACACAGTTTTAAGACGAGGTTTGATAAAGCTCATGGAGCGGGGAGAGAGAGGGCCTAGTAGCAACCGGTGAAGAGGCGGGACCAGGAGCTAGGACTCGACTGCAACCACAAATAGGTGAGTACAAATAGGTGAGTACACACACACATTTACATTTGTAAAGTGGGTACTGAAACACGGGTTGTGTGTGTAGTCATGACGGAACTCCTCCACACTACATCGTTGACGGTGAAATATGCAGTTCCAGATTATAATCTGTATAGAGGTGATAGATTAGCTAAGGTGCGAGACGGAGTAGGTTTGTACGTGAAAGATTCACTCGTTTCCACTGAATAAAGTCAAGATTGATAGACTGGACACGTTGACTCCAAGCTGAGGGACTGATTACCTCAAACTCCTCCTCATCTTCCACCTTTCTCGCCATTGGACTGAAGAAGCCACTGCGTGGCGAAACGTTTCCAGAATAAAGATCTCCAAATATTGCACAAGTGTCTCATCAACTTGTGGACAAACGTGAGTGAAACGTAGCTGCCACTAACGTCATGTTTCACACGTGTTCACTTACCTGACGTAATGTCAGTAGTCTTAACAATAGTTAACATAAACCCACCTTGTAATTCCCCTTCCAAACGCAATATTTTTCAACACCGAGATTTTTATATCAAGGTTTGTATGTAAAGTCTTAATGTAGCATATTGTGACTACTGGGTATCCCCCCTACTGGGTATCCCCCTTGTTAATTATTGTGACTACTGGTTATCCCCCCTTGTTAATTATTGTGACTACTGGGTATCCCCCCTTGTTAATTATTGTCCACTGGGTACTTGTTAATTATTGTGACTACTGGGTATCCCCCCTTGTTAATTATTGTGACTACTGGGTATCCCCCCTTGTTAATTATTGTGACTACTGGGTATCCCTCCTTGTTAATTATTGTGACTACTGGGCACCCCTCCTTGTTAATTATTGTGACTACTGGGTATCCCTCCTTGTTAATTATTGTGACTACTGGGTATCCCTCCTTGTTAATTATTGTGACTACTGGGTATCCCTCCTTGTTAATTATTGTGACTACTGGGTATCCCTCCTTGTTAATTATTGTGACTACTGGGTATCCCCCCTTGTTAATTATTGTGACTACTGGGTATCCCTCCTTGTTAATTATTGTGACTACTGGGTATCCCCCCTTGTTAATTATTGTGACTACTGGGTATCCCCCTTGTTAATTATTGTGACTACTGGGTATCCCCCCTTGTTAATTATTGTGACTACTGGGTATCCCCCTTGTTAATTATTGTGACTACTGGGTATCCCCCCTTGTTAATTATTGTGACTACTGGGTATCCCCCTTGTTAATTATTGTGACTACTGGGTATCCCTCCTTGTTAATTATTGTGACTACTGGCCATCCCCCTTGTTAATTATTGTGACTACTGGGTATCCCTCCTTGTTAATTATTGTGACTACTGGGTATCCCTCCTTGTTAATTATTGTGACTACTGGGTATCCCCCCTTGTTAATTATTGTGACTACTGGGTATCCCTCCTTGTTAATTATTGTGACTACTGGGTATCCCCCTTGTTAATTATTGTGACTACTGGGTATCCCCTTGTTAATTATTGTGACTACTGGGTATCCCCCTTGTTAATTATTGTGACTACTGGGTATCCCTCTTGTGAATTATTGTGACTACTGGGTATCCCTCCTTGTTAATTATTGTGACTACTGGGTATCCCCCTTGTTAATTATTGACTACTGGGTATCCCCCTTGTTAATTATTGTGACTACTGAGTATCCCCCTTGTTAATTATTGTGACTACTGGGTATCCCTCCTTGTTAATTATTGTGACTACTGGGTATCCCTCCTTGTTAATTATTTTGACTACTGGCCACCCCTCCTTGTTAATTATTGTGACTACTGGGTATCCCTCCTTGTTAATTATTGTGACTACTGGGTATCCCTCCTTGTTAATTATTGTGACTACTGGCCACCCCTCCTTGTTAATTATTGTGACTACTGGGTATCCCTCCTTGTTAATTATTGTGACTACTGGGTATCCCTCCTTGTTAATTATTGTGACTTCTGGCCACCCCTCCTTGTTAATTATTGTGACTACTGGGTATCCCTCCTTGCTAATTATTGTGACTACTGGGTATCCCCCCTTGTTAATTATTGTGACTACTGGGTATCCCTCCTTGTTAATTATTGTGACTACTGGCCACCCCTCCTTGTTAATTATTGTGACTACTGGGTATCCCTCCTTGTTAATTATTGTGACTACTGGGTATCCCTCCTTGTTAATTGTGAATACTGGGTATCCCTCCTTGTTAATTATTGTGACTACTGAGTATCCCTCCTTGTTAATTGTGACTACTGGGTATCCCTCCTTGTTAATTATTGTGACTACTGGGTATCCCTCGTTAAATATTGTGACTACTGGGTATCCCTCCTTGTTAATTATTGTGACTACTGGCCATCCCTCCTTGTTAATTGTGACTAATGGGTATCCCTCCTTTTTATAGTGAGAACTGGGTATCCCTCCTTGTTAAATATTGTGACTACTGGGTATCCCTCCTTGTTAATTGTGACTACTGGGTATCCCCCTTGTTAATTATTGTGAGTACTGGGTATCCCTCCTTGTTAATTATTGTGAGTACTGGGTATCCCTCCTTGTTAATTATTGTGACTACTGGGTATCCCTCCTTGTTAAATATTGTGACTACTGGGTATCCCTCCTTGTTAATTATTGTGACTACTGGGTATCCCTCCTTGTTAATTATTGTGACTACTGGGTATCCCCCCTTGTTAATTATTGTGACTACTGGGTATCCCTCCTTGTTAATTATTGTGCCTACTGGGTATCCCTCCTTGTTAATTATTCTTTCATCCTCATGTAAACCAATTTTATCACTTATTCCCTTGCTCCTTTGTTTTGTGTTGACTTTCTTCCTCTTCGTGTGTATTAACTCCATGACTCTCTCCTCCTGCTCTTCCTCTCACCTTGATACATCCTCTCTCCTGTATAGACTTTCCAAATTCTCTCTTCTTCCTTCTCGTTTATCCTCCTTCCTTCTCTCCCTTCTCACTTCATTTCCCCTCTCACTAGCCCCCCTCCTCCATTTATATGTAGACTTTCCTACTTTCCTCCCTTCCCTTCTCCTTTATCTCTCTTCTTCCTTTATCTCTCTCCTCCCCTCCTCTCCTCTTAGTTGTCTCTTCTCTCACCTTCCACATTAGTGGGTCACCTCACCAGCTCTTTCTTTACCTTGTGTATCTAAATGTAAACTTTCCTCCTCTCTTCCTCCATACGTTACTCTCCTTCCTTCTCTCTTCCTCTTTCAGTATACCTCCTCTCTTCTTGATTCTTCTCTCCTTATTTACACCAGAGAATAATATCTAAGTGGCACTCGCACTCTACTTGACGATAAACACTGTGTGTGTGTGTGTGTGTGTGTGTGTGTGTGTGTGTGTGTGTGTGTGTGTGTCGGTCGGTCTGTGTGTGATAGTCTGGGGTAATGTGTGTCATACAGTCTGGGGAAGTGTGTATGATAGTCTGGGGGTAGTATGTATGATACAGTCTGAGATAGTGTGTATGCTACAGTCTGAGATAGTGTGTATGATACAGTCTGAGAGTGTGTATGATAGTCTGGGGGTAGTATGTATGATACAGTCTGAGAGTGTGTGTATAATACAGTCTGAGAGAGTGTGTATGATACAGTCTGAGAGTGTGTATGATACAGTCTGAGAGAGTGTGTATGATACAGTCTGAGAGAGTGTGTATGATACAGTCTGAGATAGTGTGTATGATACAGTCTGAGATAGTGTGTATGATACAGTCTGAGATAGTGTGTATGATACAGTCTGAGATAGTGTGTATGATACAGTCTGAGATAGTGTGTATGGTACAGTCTGAGAGTGTGTGTATGCTACAGTCTGAGATAGTGTGTATGCTACAGTCTGAGATAGTGTGTATGATACAGTCTGAGATAGTGTGTATACTACAGTCTGAGATAGTGTGTATGCTACAGTCTGAGATAGTGTGTATACTACAGTCTGAGATAGTGTGTATACTACAGTCTGAGATAGTGTGTATACTACAGTCTGAGATAGTGTGTATACTACAGTCTGAGATAGTGTGTATACTACAGTCTGAGATAGTGTGTATGCTACAGTCTGAGATAGTGTGTATACTACAGTCTGAGATAGTGTGTATGATACAATCTTGTAATGAATTACGAAGGAGTTCCTCCACACCATCTCCCTCCCTCTTCCTCCTCCCTCACTCCTTTGAATCCCTCCTTCCTCGTCCCCTCGCCCCATGTCCCTGAATACCCCTTCCTCTGTTCCCTCGTTCCCCATTACCCCCTCCCCCTTACAAGTCCTCCCTCACCCTCTCCTATTTAAGTCTCAACTTATAATTAGCACAACAGGAGAGCCGGAAGTCTTTTGTTGTTGTTGGGTGTGTGTGTGTGTGTGTGTGTGTGTGTGTGTGTGTGTGTGTGTGTGTGTGTGTGTGTGTGTGTGTGTGTGTCATTCTAAGTTTTGCGGGGAATTTTTTTTTAATAATGCCAGATACATCCACAATGTGCTGCTACAGTATTCTATACGACAGTTACACAGTGGGAACAAAAGGTGGTTGTTTCCCTGGTATATTGCATCAGGCTGGAGATGCTTTTATAAGGTGTTGAAATGTATCTGTCAGACTGAGCTGGGAGACTTCAGTAGTGTCAGTAAGGGTTCATCAACTGGGTCAGGTTCAGAGGTTCACTTTCAGTAGAGCTGGAATTACTGTCACTTGTTCAATACCATCTCTCAGGATATTCTCTCCCATACACAGGGGAAATTATTTTCTGTAAAAAGATGCCTCCAGCATCCCATAGCTAAAACAGAAATTATGTAAGAGACAGGAGAGAGAGAGAGAGAGAGAGGGGGGGGGGGTAGAATAGGAATATAGGTGTCATAAGAGAGAGGAAGCCTTAGGCAAGGGGTTATAATGGGAGAAGGGGAGGAAGATTTAGGTAGGGGGTTGTGAAGGGGGGTAAGGGAGGAAGATTTACATAGGGGGTTGTGATGGGGGAGGGGAGGAAGATTAACGTAGGGGGGTTGTGATGAGGGAGGGGGGGGGGGAGAGTGTACCTGGGCAGGTCATCAAGGCAAATGAGTGTGTGGAGCCCCAGCGTCCACTGTGTTGTTGCAAGGAGACACTGCTCATTAACTCTCCCCCCTGACACACACACACACACACACACACACACACACACACACACACACACACACACACACACACACACACACACACACACACACACACACACCAATCAATAGGTTAAGTATCTGTCGACAGGTACGTTTGACAACTAGTAACTACACACAGACAAACAGACATGATTTCGATTCGCAAAATAATGTTAAGATGACAACAGCGCAGATAGTTACATTGTGTAAAATACAAGGGTCGGGAAAACGTCGTTGATTAGTTGCTTAGGTGACTACTGTATTGTGCCCCCCTCACAAACACCTCTGACGACCAGATATAAGATGCAATAGGTCCTCAAAATTTTTACCGTCTTGTATTTGTTAGCAGATATCTGTAAACCAGGTTACAGGTGGGGTTAGAACTCATGGCAATCGTGTTATTTGGTTTTCACGAGTCAGATATTTCGAATATTTGATGTAGGTTAAAATTCCGCAGGTTTACTTTAGTGAAAGTGTTTAGTTGCTCATTAAGTGTAAAGTATAAAGTGTTGAAGGTGATTAGGCTGACTGCTACATGGTTTGTGGTAAGTTGTGCGAGTCCTGACCCAGCTGTACGTATGCCAGCCTCTCCTTTCTGTACTCACCTATATGTGGTTGGAGGGGTCGATTCACAGCTCCTGGGTCCGCCTCTTCGCTGGTGTGTGTGTGTGTGTGTGTGTGTGTGTGTGTGTGTGTGTGTGTGTACTCACCTAGTTGAGGTTGAAGGGGTCGAGTCCAAGCTGTGTGTGTGTGTGTACTCGCCTAGTTGTACTCACCTAGTTGAGGCTGCAGGGATCGAGTCCGAGCTCCTGGCCCCGCCTCTTCACTGGTCGCTACTAGATCACTCTCCCTGAACCTTGAGCTTTATCATACCTCTGCTTAAAGCTATGTATGGATCCTGCCTCCACTACATCGCTTCCCAAACTATTCCACTTACTGACTACTCTGTGGCTGAAGAAATACTTCCTAACATCCCTGTGATTCATCTGTGTCTTCAACTTTCAACTGTGTCCCATCTCTGGAACATCCTGTCTTTGTCCACCTTGTCAATTCCTCTCAGTATTTTGTATGTCGTTATGTCCCCCTATCTCTCATGTCCTCCAGTGTCTTCAGGTTGATTTCCCTTAACCTCTCCTCGTAGGACATACCTCTTAGCTCTGGGACTAGTCTTGTTGCAAATCTTTACACTTTTTCTAGTTTCTTTACGTGCTTGGCTAGGTGTGGGTTCCAAACTGGTGCTGCATACTCCAATATGGGCCTAACGTACACGGTGTACAGGGTCCAGAACGATTCCTTATTAAGATGTCAGAATGCTGTTCTGAGGTTTGCCAGGCGCCCATATGCTGCAGCAGTTATTTGGTTGATGTGCGCTTCAGGAGATGTACCTGATGTTATACTCACCCCAAGATCTTTTTCCTTGAGTGAGGTTTGTAGTCTCTGGCCCCCTAGACTGTACTCCGTCTGCGGTCTTCTTTGCCCTTCCCCAATCTTCATGACTTTGCACTTGGTGGGGGTTGAACTCCAGAAGCCAATTGCTGGACGAGGTGTGCAGCCTGTCCAGTGTGTGTGTGTTGTGTAGTATGTGTGTGTTGTGTGTGTGTGTGTGTGTGTGTGTGTGTGTGTTGTGTGTGTTGTGTGTGTGTGTGTGTGCTGTGTGTGCGTGCTGTGTGTGTGCGTGCTGTGTGTGTGCGTGCTGTGTGTGCGTGCTGTGTGTGTGCGTGTTGTGTGTGTGTGTGTGTTGTGTGTGTTGTGTGTGTGTGTGTGTGCTGTGTGTGCGTGCTGTGTGTGTGTGTGTGTGTTGTGTGTATGTTTTGTGTGTGTTTTATGTGTATGTGTGTGTGTGTGTTGTGTATGTGTAGTGTGTGTTGTGTGTGTGTTGTGTGTGTGTGTTGTGTTGTGTATGTGTGTGTGTTGTGTGTGTGTTTTATGTGTATTGTGTGCGTTGTGTGTGTGCGTTGTGTGCGTGTGTTGTGTGTGTGTGTTGTGCGCCGTGGATTCTGTCACATAAAGCGGAAATGACGGAAATAGGTTTTTCTTCTTATCTCTGGCACTTATTTCCTCCTCGCACCTTGTAGAGGCACTGAGAGGAAGTATGGTTGGGGTGTTGTTCGCCGATCCCCCCCCCACACCGTGCCACACCAACACACTCCAACACTCACACCGTGCCACACCAACACTCTCCAACACTCACACCGTGCCACACCAACACTCTCCAACACTCACACCGTGCCACACCAACACACTCCAACACTCACTCCGTGCCACACCAACACTCTCCAACACTCACACCGTGCCACACCAACACACTCCAACACTCACATCCACGTCATTTATCCTCCACGTCTGTGTAAGATTTTGTCAATAAAAAACTCCCATATATTTCGACAAGAATGTTTTCCAGTTCTCCTCGTATATATTTTAGTTGTATTCTTATATATAACAATTTCCGATATTCAAATTGGTCTTTTTGAGTTAAACTTGAAAATTTAGTTATCAGTTTTTCCAATACATTTAAAACTTCGTTTCAAAAAATCAATTTGCTTATATTAAGAAAAGAATATTACATTATTCTTTTTTTTTCTGCCGAGTTGTGTACAAAAATGGAAATATTTTTTCGTCTATTGGGAGATGTAGGGAATTGTAATTTTTATTTTGGTAGGCAAAGTGAGGGGATTTTTTCGTGTGTAATTTATTAGCATACATTACACACACACACACACTGGAGGACAGGAGAGATAGGGGGGACATAATAACGACATACAAAATACTGAGAGGAATTGACAAGGTGGACAAAGACAGGATGTTCCAGAGATTGGACACAGTAACAAGGGGACACAGTTGGAAGCTGAAGACACAGATTAATCACAGGGATGTTAGGAAGTATTTCTTCAGCCACAGAGTAGTCAGTAAGTGGAATAGTTTGGGAAGCGATGTAGTGGAGGCAGGATCCATACATAGCTTTAAGCAGAGGTATGATAAAGCTCACGGCTCAGGGAGAGTGACCTAGTAGCGACCAGTGAAGAGGCGGGGCCAGGAGCTCGGACTCGACCCCCGCAACCTCAACTAGGTGAGTACACACACACACACACACACACACACACACACACACACACACACACACACACACACACACACACACACACACACACACACACACACACGGAAGGGCAGCAATAATGGTGAATCAGTTAAATAGTGAGAAGTTGAGAATAAACACATCACCGAACAAGAGGAGTACAAGAACACACAACACTGAACAAGAGGAGTACAAGAACACACAACACTGAACAAGAGGAGTACAAGAACACACAACACTGAACAAGAGGAGTACAAGAACACACAACACTGAACAAGAAGAGTACAAGAACACACAACACTGAACAAGAAGAGTACAAGAACACACAACAGTGAACAAGAGGAGTACAAGAACACACAACAGTGAACAAGAGGAGTACAAGAACACACAACACTGAACAAGAAGAGTACAAGAACACAGAACAGTGAACAAGAGGAGTACAAGAACACACAACACTTTCGTCAGTGGATTTTAAGGATTGTGGGATGATTCCTGTATCGAGGCTCCTCCAGAGAATATTGCAGACACGAGATAGTTATTTGCTGGCTCTTGATGAATTTGAGGTTGGATGAGTCAGGGTCTGGGACGGAGTGAAGGCGCAAGTAGTCTGGTTTAGTTAAAAATAGTACATATATAATACCGATAAGTTAATGATTTAAGACACATGTACAACAGTTGGGTATCTTTGTTATTGAAACGTTTCACCTACACAGTAGGCTTCTGGAACGATATCGTTTCAGATCATGGAGCTGAATTCTTCTGCAGGCTGAGGGACTGACCACCTCATATTTCCAAGGTTGATGGACTGATTACATCATCATATCACTACTACACATGCTGTATTTGACTGAAGAAGCCTGCTGTGTAGGCGAAACGCTTCAACATTAAGCTGTTGCACATGTGTCTTAAGAGGCACGTAAGTACCTCCGTCTTCTAGTAATATATTCATTTTTCCACTATAATCTACCTTAACGAAGTCAAGTGGAGTTCGAGTTGCGTCAGAAATAGCGGAGATGTCGACAGAGTTTTGACTCTTATCCATGAAAAATTTATTCTGTTTGTCGACCTTTGGAGTTATTAATGGCTCACCGAACACAGTCTTATTGCAACTTTAGTATTCCGCTCATTTCGTTGTTGACATCAGTGTCGGTTCCATCTCCCATCATCAAACGCCCGATGCTGGATGCGGTTTTAGCCCTGGAAATGTATTTAGGAGTTTTCTCAGTTTCATTTGTGGCATCCTGTTGTCTCTGCCTCTCTTGGGCCTTTGATGCAATCAGTTTGTGCTCAGTATTTTCAATTTCCCTTCCCGGTGTTTCTTTTCGTTCTTCAGAAAGTCTGCAGCCACTGAGAACTTCTGTAATAATCTTTCTTCGTCTAGGGAGATAGCTTTGTCTTTCTGTTGAACACAGAAGACAAGGGGAAATAGAGGTCAACAGAACAGCTAGGAGTGACAGCAAGGATAAGAAGATACATAGAGCGTCAATTTGAGAATTGAGTTGCATAAAACAATTGCAGGCAAGTTACGGAAAGGGTTCGAACTCATGGCAAGCGAGTTTTAAAGCTCGCAGGCCAGTGTGCTAACCACCGGACCACACCGGCCTAATAAGATTTATCCATCTAGGTTCATTTCTGTACGCCATAGAGAGGTTAGCATGGGCCACCTCTGTGAATACAAATGCAGGTTTTTCACTGGCGAATGTCACACCAGTATGGCCAGACGAGCCTGGCACATGGCCGGGTTCCGAGAGTAGTGAAACTCTTCAAAGGTATGTCAAAAGTATGGCTGTGTCGTACTCTGGCTCGTGTTCCCTCAAAGCCGCCGTGGGTTCGAGTCCTACCAATTTGGTGACTTGATACATATACATACGTACGTATGTAGCTTCATACCTACGTGTTTAGCATGTATCAATTCATTGTAACTTTGAATACCAAAATAATATGAAGGTATTTTATTCGAATGGCAGTGCAGTGTTCAATTTATGTCTTTTATTTGACAGTTCAGACAAATTTGAAATCAATATGAGAATGGTGGAGACGCGTTCGATGGCCCGATATGAATTCTTCCCATCTCTTCTTTTTTCCTCCCTGGCTCGTGTAGCCACGAAAATGTTTGCGAGCTGATGGCTGGGTCGAGCGTTTTGTTGTCTCCTCTTGATGCAAAGATGGCGTCGTCTGCCTTATACACCATCGGGGAAATATGAAAATAATAACCCATTGTGTGTGTGTGTATAATATGTATATATATATATATATATATATATATATATATATATATATATATATATATATATATATATATTATACACACACAAAAAAAACAACCACGGAGGGAGTTGAATAATAGCTCTTAGCCTTTCGCGTTGCAATTTACACATCAGGAGCTTGCAGTGTTGCAGAAATTAGTAAGAAATCAGGAAGATCCGTTGCGGGGAACGACTCTAGCTAGATAGAGGGTGAGGTGGAGAGCGTGTCACAGTGGTCAGGAGAGTTGCTGGTGAAGTCTAGTGTGCAAGGTAATACATCCTGGATATATAAGTTATGAGCGTCTCTTATTGCACAATCAACTCACAAGTGACCTTTGAGTAATTTTAAGCAATGATCTGAAATATATAGTAATGTCTTGATGCAAGCAATATTGTCAACCTGATGTCTGGTTTCATAGCAAGAAACATAGAGCACAAACCATCCGAAATAATGTTAACATTGCAATGTCCTTGTCAAACTCCCATCTTGAATATAGTGTCCAGTTCTTGTCCCTCCTTTAAAAGAGATAAACTTGAAAGGCTATAAGGAATAGCAACATCACTTGTTTCATCATTAAGGAACAAACCAGACTGTATAAAGCAAGACTGTATCACTCAACTTGTTCTCTCTCTCCGGAAGCGAACACTTTGAGATCTCATGCCACATTAAGAGAAAACACAGTAAGTGTCCAGGGCCCAAGACTGTTCAACAGCCTCCCATCAGTCGTAAGGGGAATTACCAATAGACCCCTGGTTGTTTTCAAGAGGGAGCTGGACAGATACCTAAAGTCGGTGCCAGATCAGCCGGGCTGTGGTTCGTACGTTGGACTGCGTGCGGCCAGCAGTAACAGCCTCGTTGATCAGGCTCTGATCCACCAGGAGGCCTGGTCATGGACCGGGCCACGGGGGCGTTAATCCCTGGAATGCCCTCCAGGTAAACTCCAGGTATTACAAACCTTGAAGATATAAAACATTTTCGAAATCCTCAGGAATTGAAATCTTTTAAAAGTGTGATGCAGCTACACGAAACAGTGGTACGAAACTCCGTGTGATGCAGCTACACGAAACAGTGGTACGAAACTCCGTGTGATGCAGCTACACGAAACAGTGGTACGAAACTCCGTGGGATGAGGTTTAACACAGGAGCCATGAGTGTTTATATTCAGAGTTGTGAAGCCTTGGAATACAGTAGTCTTCCCACAGAAGATGTTGAACGCTCGCTTTGCGGACATAGGAGTCAGCTGGAGTCCACAACACGGTGATAACTGCGCACGGTATCTGGTGGTTAAAGTTCACCTCCAGCGCAGACAGAAGAATTTAGTTTCATTTTAATGACGAAGGAGAGGTAGAAGCAGCTTTGTGAGTGGAAGTAGTTGTAGTAATAGCCCTACTGTTGTAGTAGTGGTAGATGTAGCCCATGCCTTCCATCCTCGCGTATCTATCTTGGGTGGTATGGTGAGTGTTGTTCCCTGGATCATGCCGGCAGTGGCCGGGGAGGGGAGAATAGAGAGCGAGCCTTTTGCTTTACTATCCTTGCCTCATCCATTTAGATAATTGTAGATAGTCCTCAGCAGATAACCTCTGTATGGACTCTCCAAGACTTCCCATGTGCTCCAGTATCTCTCTCCTTAAAACATATCTATAATTTTTCTGTTTCCTTTCCTCTTCCACCACCGTTGTTTATACCTCCCCTTCTCTCCCTCCCCAATAGACCTCCTTCCCTCCCATATCTACCAGCGTTGTGCAGGTAAGCGTCCCAAGTGACGTGGTGATCCCCCAGGCTGTTGTTGCTTGCCGGTTCATCATACAGTACATCCACTACAGCCTCTGCTGAGGATGCTGCAGCTTGAGATCGCCTTCTGTTTGGACCGTTGGTGATGTGCTTTCTCTCTCTCTCTCTCTCTCTCTCTCTCTCTCTCTCTCTCTCTCTCTCTCTCTCTCTCTCTCTCTCTCTCGCCACAAATCTTGCTTCAAGCCTTGAAAATTTTGTGGTCTTGAGTTTAGGTATTTCTTGTTTGTTTGTCTCTGAATTTTGGGGAAAAAAAGTGATTTTGCCTGAGTGAGCCAGACTGATGACTGGTCCCTCCCCTCCATCCTTCCCATCCTCCCCTCCATCCTCCCCTCCATCCTTCCCATCCTCCCCTCCATCCTTCCCATCCTCCCCTCCATCCTTCCCATCCTCCCCTCCATCCCTCCCATCCTCCCCTCCATCCCTCCCATCCTCCCCTCCATCCTTCCCATCCTCCTCTCCATTCCTCCCATCCTCCCCTCCATCCTCCCCTCCATCCTTCCCATCCTCCCCTCCATCCCTCCCATCCTCCCCTCCAGCCCTCCCATCATCCCCTCCATTCCTTCATCCCTCCCATCATCCCCTCCATTCCTCTAGTAAGGTTCTCACTACATGTTCTAGTGTGGGGTTAGCTTTTACTTAATGGCCTTATCTGTCCCATCCTCCTCTCCCATCCTCCTCTCCCATCCTCCCCTCCATCCCTCCCATCCTCCCGCCTTCCCTGCGCCCTTCCTTTCATTTTTCCTCCTCCCTTCCATCTTCCCCTTCCATCCTCTCTCCTCCCCTTCCATCCTCTTTATCCTTCATCCTGCCTGTTGCCTTTTAACCATCGTTCTTTCTAAGCAGATCGTTCTTCATCCTGTTATTTGGAGCTACCTTCCCCTTCCTCGGATCAAACATTATCGTTTCCCGTGGGCCCCCTCTCTATAGTCAGAGGGCGGACCTCTTTGCTGAACCTTTCTGAAAAATGAAAGTTCCCTGATCCGAAAGGGGACCCTCCTTGGCTGCTCAAAAATTCAAAACTGTCAGTGAAAATAAGGCAGGAGAGGTGCTTTTCCCTTCTTAAACCCCTTGAAAAAAAAGGCGGGCCCAGACAATTGACCCCAAGATTTTGAAAGATGTCAGCCAGCTAGCACATTTTCCCATCTTTCACCCTCCCTTAGTGAAAATGGCCCTCTCCAGGGAAAGGCAAATGACCCCTTTCACAAAAAAAAGAGCGGGCGAAATCAGCAACTACAGAATGTCACTCTTCAACCCTGGAAAGATCCTTGAGACAAAAATCTAAAGAAAAAATGACAGTTTTTTTGACCACCACTCACTTTTTTGGATCTAAATTGGCTTCGGGAAAAGGTTACTCTGCTGCTGATCTTTGTTAAACCTCTCCACTGTGCCCAGTCACTGGATGAATCAAATCAGCTGTGTGGTAGCACTGGACATTGCGGCCTTTCGACCGGGTGTGGCCCCGGGCCTCTTAGAAAAACCAGCACGGGGTTTGGGCTCCCCTATGTCTCCTCAGTGATTACCTTCAGGAAGATCTAATTGTCCTCAAGGGAAACAAATCACAAGGCATCCTTTTGGGGGCAAGCTTTCCCCAAAGAAATTGGCTGGGTCCACTGTTTGGAATTCTCCAACGACCCTTCATCTCATCCCAAAACCCATCATTCAGACGACTGTACCGCTTTCCCCTTACCCAAGGGGAAAAAATCCAGCTGCTCTAAGCCATCAATCCCGCTGGGAGCTATATCGCGGGAAATAGTGGATAACTTTTCCCCGAAAAAACCAAATGATTTCGTCTCTGGCACCATGATGGTAATGCTGGCGCAGTAATAAGGGTGAATGGGACGATTTGGCACCTGGAGAAGAAGTTATATCGGGGTGGTGACTCCCAAAATAACCATGAAGAAACCCTGTTGTAAAACTTTCAAACAAGGCAAGGGAAAACAGCACCCCGCTCCATCTGTACGTGGGTTGCAAGATCCCGTGAGGCAAAATACCTCACACCTTTGGTTCTCCACTTTCTTGGTTTCCCGCCCCCCCCCCATCCGGCTGTTTACAGGGAGGAAAAGGAAGACGTCTTCTGCCTGGACCCCTCCTGGATAGATCTTTATTTCAGCAGGGGGCCTTCACATAGGAGGGGGTGTGGGTGGCCTTACTGTTTGACAAAGGGCCAAATTTCAAAATAAAACTTGGATCCACTTCGAGGGCAGCGTAAACAAGCATGCCCAAACGGGCGGGAAAACGCAACTTCCCTCCTGCCCTTCCGAACATCCCCCCTCTGAGATCCTACATCCAGGATGACTGGTATGGGAAAACATTCGACAGCTAAGGTAACGAGATAACGTCATTGATCAAATGAAAAATTTGGGCCCCGATCCCAACCATCCCGTTTTTTGTTGTCTCAAACAAAAACTTTCAAATGACTGATGTAGGTAACAGCTCTTGGCTTTAATAAAGTTAGGAATCCTTAACCTTAAAAAAGCTGTCAATAAAGCTGGGGTCCTTAAACCCTGTCAAAACCCGTTAAAAAAAAAAAAAAAAAAAAAATTTTTTGTAAGGTAGGTGGAAGGGAGAAGGTGAGGGGGAAGAGGGGGAGTGGGGTGAAAAAGGAAGGGTGAGTGGAAGAGTGGGGAGAGTGGAAAGGGGGGAAGTGAGTGGAAGGGGGAAGGTGAGGGGGAAGAGGGGAGTAAGTGGGGGGGGTAAGGTGGGTGGAGGGGTGAGTGAGTGGAAAGGGGGAAGGGGAAGGGGGGAAGGGATGGGTGGGTGGAAGGGGGTAAGTGAGGTGGAAAAGGGAAGGGAGGGGGAGGGGAAAGGGGGAGGGGAAGAGGGGTGGGGGGGGGAAGAAGTAATAGTGGAAAAGGGGGAAGGTGAAGGGGGAAGAGGGTAAGGTGGGGGTGGAAGGGGAAGGTGAGGTGGAAAAGGGGTAAATGAGGTGGAGAGGGGGTAAAGGGGAGGTGGAAGAGGATAAAGGGGGTGGGGGGGTAAGAGTGGAGTGGAAGGGGTAGAGTGAGAAAAAAAGAAAATGAGGGGAGGAGTTTGGGAATAAGTTGAAACTCCATCTTTTTAATTCTTTATAGGCTGACATTTTCGTGTTTTCCGGCGGGGGGATCGATCCTCATTTTCTTTTTCTCTTATTCCTTTCGTTTCCTTGTCTCTTCTTCCTTCTCCTCTTCTTGCCTTTCCCTTTTCCCTCTTCTCGTTTTCTCCTCTTTTTTTCCCGGAAAATCTTCTTACATTTGGGGAAAGGAAACTCGTTAGGGCCTTCCCTCTTCATAGTTATCTCTGTAAAGAGATAATATCTCTCTCTCTCTCTCTTTTTTTTTCAAAAGGGGTTTTACAAGGTTAAGGATCCCCAAAACCCTTTTTTGACAAGCTATTTACAGGGTTTAAAGGGTTCCCCAACTTTATTGGGAAGCTAAAGGGTTTACCTCATCCAAACTCATTTGAAAGCATTTTTTTTGTTATGAGACATACAAGTACCCGGACAGGATGAAGTTGGAGCCATCTGTGGGCCAGCATTTTTTATTTGATCAACTGACTTTTCTCGTTGACATCATTATGCTGTACGGAAAGTATTTTTCCCTACTCGGGGTCATCCCGGGGAATTTTGATCTCCCGATGGGTATTTCTGGAAAAATTTTCCAAAGTGAAGTTGCTGCTTTCCCCCGTCTTGTTTGGGATAAAAACTTGTTTCACGCTGTCCTTTTAAAATGGATCAAGTGTGGGATTTTGACAATTTGGCCTTTGTCATAACGGGAAGGCCACCCCCTCCTTTTGTTGAAGGCTCTCTGAGGGCAGATCTATCCGGGGTGGGTCCCCCCGGGAGATGAGACGTCTTGCTCTGTTCTCTCTGTCAAGCGGGCGCAGATGAGGGGGGGCGGCAAAAAGGAAAAAGGGGGAGCATCTCCAAAGGGGCGGCGTGCCCCTCCTCATGCAGGACTTCAGCCCCTACTGTCAAGCAGTGCGAGATACGGCCGGGGGGGGCTGTAAAAGCTTCCCTGGGCCTTTTTTGCCCAAAATTTTTTTTTCCCCCTTTTTTTCCCCCCTTTTTTTTTTTTTTTTCCCCTTGTTTTTTTTTTTTTTCCCCCCCCCCTTTTTTTTTTTTTTAAAATTTTTTTTTTAAAAAAAAATTTTGGAAATTCCCCCTTTATTTTTTTTAAAAAAAAAAATTTTTTTTTTTTTTTTCCCCCCCTTTTTTTTCCCCCCCTTTTTTTAAAAAGGGGCCCCCCTTTAAAAAATTTTTTTTTTTTTTTTGGGGGAAATTTTTTTTTTTTTAAAATTTTTAGGGGGGGGCCCCCGGGAAAAAATTAAAAAAAGGGGGGTTTTTTTTTTTCCCTTTTTTTTGGGCCTTTTCCCCCCTTTTTTTTTTTCCCAAATTTTGGGGGGGTTTTTTTTAAAGGGTTTGTTTTTTTAAAATTAAAAAAAATTTTTTTTCCCCCCCCAAACTTTTTTCCCTAATTTTAATTAATTTTTTTTTTTTTAAAATGGGGGGGCCCCCCCAATTTTTTCCCCCCCCCCCCTTACCAACCCCCCCCCCTTTTTAAAATTTTTTTTTTTCCAAAAAAACCCCCCCCCCAAAAGGGACATTTTTGGGGCCCCCCTTTTTTCCCCCCCCAAAAATTTTTTTGGGGGGGTTTTGGGGGGGTTTTTTTTTGGGGGGTTTTGTTTTTTTTTTGGGGTTTTTTTTTTTTTTTTTTAAAAAAATTTTTTTTTCTTTTTTTTTTCCCCCCCCCCCCCCCCCCTTTTTTTTTTTTTCCTTTTTTTTTTTTCCCCCCCTTTCTTTTTTTCCCTTTTTAAAAAAGGGGTTTTTTTCCTTTAAATTGTTTTTTTTAAAAAAAAATTTTTTTTTTTTCCCCAAAATTTTTTTTTTTAAAAAATTTTTTTTTGTTTTTTTTTCCCTTTTTTTGTTTTTTTTTTTTTTTTTGGGCCCCCAAAAATTCCCAAAATTTTGTTTTTTTAAAAAAAAAAAGGGGGGGGCCCCCCAAAGGGAAAGGGGGGATTAAAAAGGGAAAAAAAAAAAAATTTTTTTTTTTAAAAGGTAAAATAAATTAAATTTTGTAAAAAAAGGGGGAAAAGGGGGGGGGGGGAAAAAATTTTTTTTTAAAAAAAAAGGGGTTTTTTGGGGGAAATTTTTTTTTTTTTTGGGGGGGGGCCTTTTAATTCCCCCCCGGGGGGGGAAAAAGGGGAAATTTTTTTTCCCCCCTTTTTTTGGGGGGGGGGGAAAAGGCCCCCAACCCCCCGGGGGGGGATTTGGGTTTGAAAAAAAATTTTTTTTTTAAAACCCAATTTTTTTTAAAAAACCGGGGGGGGTTTTTGGGGGGGTTTTTGGGGGGGGGGTTTTTGGGGGGGGGTTGTGGGGGGGGAGGGGGGGGGGGGGGGAAAAAAAAAAGGGGGGGGGTTAAGGGGGGGGGCCCAAAAAACCAAAAAATTTTTTTTGGGTTTTGGGGGGGGGGCGGGGGGGGGGCCCCCCCCCAAATTTTTGGAATTGGCCTTTTTTAAAAAAACCCCCGGGTTTTTAAAATTTTTAAAATTTTTTAAAAAGGTTCCTTTTTTTTTGGGGGTTTTTAAATTTTTTTCCTTGGGGGGTTTTTTTTTTTTTTTTTTAAAAAGGGGGTTTAAACCCCTTTTTGGGGGTGCGGGGGGAAAATCTAAAACTAAAAAAAATTTTCCCCCCAAAAAAACACCCCCCCTTTTTCCTTGGGGCCCCTTTTTTTCCCCCCCCCCCTTTTTTCGGTTGGGAAAAATTTAAAAAACCCCCCCCAAAAGGGGAATTTTTAAAACCTGCCCCCCCCTTTTTTTTTGTTTTTTTTTCCCCTGTTTTCCGGGGGGCCCCAAAACAGGGGTTGGCCCCCCCTTTTTGGGGAAAAAAAAATTTTTTTTTCCCCCCCCTTTTCCCCTTTAAAAAAAAAAAATTTTTTAAAATTTCCCCCCCTTTTTTCCTTTTTTTTCCGGGGGGGCCCCTTTTTTTTCCCACCCCCCCCCTTTTTTTTTAAAAAAATTTTTGGGCCCCCTTTTTTTTAAATCCCCCAATTTTTAAAAGGGAAAAAAAACCCCCTTTTTTTGGGGTTTTTGGGGCCCCGGGGGGGGGTTTTTTTTTTTTTTGGGGGGGGGGGTTTTTGGGCCCCCCCTTTTTTTTGGGTTTTTTTTTAAAAAAATTTTGTTTTCCCTTTTTTTAAAAAACCCCGGGGGGGCCCCAAAATTTTTTTCCCCCAAAAAAAACCCGGGGTTTTCCCCCCCCCAAAAAAAGGGGGTTTTTTTTTATTTTTTTTCCCCCCTTTTAAAGGGGAAAAAAAATTTTTTTAAAAAAAGGGGAAAAAATTTTTTTTTGGAAATTTAAAACCTTTTTTTAAAAAAAACCCCGGAAACCCCAAATTTTTGGGAAAAAAAAAAAGGGGGGAAAATTTTTTTAACCTTTTTTAAAAAACCCCGGGGGGGGTTTTTTTAGGAAAAAATTTTTTTTTAAAAATTTGGGGGGTTTTGAAAAAAAGGGGAAAACCGGGGGGGGTTTTTATTAAAAAATTTCCCCAAAAACCCCCCTTTAATTTTTTTGGGGGTTTCCCCCCCCCCCGGGGCCCCCCCACCCCCCCCAAAATTTAAAAGGGGGCCCGGGGCCCCCAAAAAAGGGGGGGTTTTAAATTGGGAAAAAGGGGGGGGAAAAAATTTTTGGGGGGTTTTGGAGGGGGGAGGGGGGGGGGGGGTTTTTTGGGGTTGGAAAAGGGGGTTTGGGGGGGGGGCGGGGGGGAAACCCGGGGGGGTTTTAAAAAAGGGGGGGAAAGGGGGGTTTGTTTTTTAAAGGTGGGGGGGGGAGGGTATTTGGGGGAAAGGGGCGGGGGGGGGGGGTTTGGTTTTTTAAAATGGGGGGGGAAAAAAAATTTTTTTGGGGGGAAAAAATTTTTTTCCCCAAAAAAAATTTTGGGTTTTTGGGGGGGAAAAGGGGGGGGGGGGGTTGGGGGTTTTTTTTTGGGGGGGTTTTTTTTTGGGGGTTTCCGGGGGCCTTTTTTTTTTTTTTTTTTTAAAAACCCCTTATGAAAAAAGGGGGGGGTTTTGGGGGGCCCCCGGTTAAAAATTTTTTTTTTTCCCCCAAAAAAAAAGGGGTGGGCCCCTTTTTTTTTTTGGGGGGGTTTTTTGGGGAAAAGGGGGAAAAAAAAGGGGTTTTTAATGGGGGTGTGGGGGTGTTTTTTTGGGGGGGGGTTGTATTTTTTTTGGGGGGGGGGTTTTTTTTTTTGGGGGGGGTTGTTTTTTGGGGGGTTGGGGTTGGGGGGGTTGTGGGGGGGAAAAAAAAAAAAGGGGAAAAAGGGTTTTTTTTTAAAAAAATTTTTGGGAAAGGGGGGTTTCCTTATATTCCTTTAAAAAAAGGGGGAAACCGGGGGTTTTTAAATTTTTTCCGGGGGAAATTTAAAAAAGGGGGGTTTTAAAGGGGGTTTGGGGGGGAAAAAATTTTGGGGTTTTTTTTTAAAAAAGGGGAAAAGGGGGGGGAAAATTTTTTTTAAAAAAAGGGGGGGGGGAAAAACCCCCCCCCTTTTTCCGGGGGAAAAAAAATTTTTTTTTTCCCCCCAAAACCCCCCCGGGGTTGGGGGGGGTTTTTGGTTAAAAAAATTTTTTGGGGGGGGTTTTTTTTCCCCCCCCTTTTTTTTTTTAAAAAAGGGGGGTTTGGGAAAATTTTCCCAAAAATTTTTTCCCGGCTTGGGGGTTTTTTTCCCCCCGGGTGTTTAAAAAACCCCGGGGGAAATTTTTCCCCCCCTTTTTTTTTCCCCCCCCGGGGGGGGTTTTTGGGCCCCCAAAACCCCCCGGGGCCCCCCCCTTTTTTAAAGGGGAAATTTTTCCCTTTTCCCCTTTAAAAACCCCGGGGGGGGTTTTTTGTGGGGGGAAAAAATTTTTTTTTTCCCCCCTTTTTTCCCGGGGTTTTTTTTAAAGAAAAAATTTTTTTTTTAACTTTTTTTTTCCAACCTTTTCCCCCGGGTTTTTTAAAGCCCCCCCCCCCCTTTTTTCCCCTTTTAAAAACCCCCCCCCCCCCCAAAAAACCCCCAAAATTAAAATTTTTTTTTCCCGGGGAAAAAAAAAAAAGGGGGTTTTTTTTAAAATTTTTTTTTAAAAAAAAAGGGTTGGGGGGGGGTTTTTTTTGGGGGGGGGGACGGGGGGGGGGGGGTTTTTTTTTTTTTTTGGGGGGGGGGTTTGGTTGTGGGTTGGGGAAAAGGGGGGGGTTTTTAAAACCCCCTTTTTTTTGGGAAATTTTGGTATTTTGGGGGGGGGTTTTTTTTTTTTTTTTTTTCTGTGGGGTTGGGGGGGCCGGGGGTTGGAAGGGGGGGGTTTTTCCCTTTGGTTTTGGGGGGTTTGGGGGGGGGGGGGGGTTTTTTGGGGTGGAAAAATTTTTTTTGGGGGGAAAAAAAAAGGGGGGGGGGAAAAAAGACCCCCCCCCCCCCCTTTTTTTTTTTTTCCCCCCCCCTTTTTTTTAAAAAAACTTATAAAAAAAGAAAAACCCTTTTTTAAAAAATTTGGAAAACCCCCACGGGGAAAAAGGTTTTTTTTTTTGAATTTTTTTTTTTTTCCCCCCAAAAAAAAAAAATTTTTTTCCCCATGTTTTTTAAAAAAATTTTAAAAGGGGGGGGGGGAAAAGGGGGGGGGGGGTTTTTTAAAAGGGTTGGGGGGGGTTTTTTGGGGGTTTTTTTTGGGGAATTGGGGGGTTTGGGTTTTTGGGGTTGGGTTTTTTTTTTTTGGGGGGGGGGGGGGGGGGAAAAAAAAAAGGGGGAATTTTTTTTTTTTTTTTAAAAAAAAAAGGGGTTTGGGGGGGGGGGAAAAAAATTTTGGTTGGGGGAAATTTTTTTTTTAATTTTTTAAACCCCCCCCTTTTTTGGGGGGGGGGGGGGGGTTTTTTTTTTCCCCCCCCCCCCCTTTTTTTGGGAAATTTTTTGGGGGGGGGCCTCCCTTCTTATCTGTGCGTATTCGTTTCTGGCTCTACGACTGCTCTCCTTATCCTCCTGGGTCCTTTGCCTTCTATATTTCTTCCATTCCCTAGCACACTTGGTTTTTGCCTCCTTGCATCTTTGGGTGAACCATGGGCTCATCCTGGCTTTTTCATTATTACTGTTACCCTTGGGTACAAACCTCTCCTCAGCCTCCTTGCACATTGTTGCTACATATTCCATCATCTCATTAATTGGCTTCCCTGCCAGTTCTCTGTCCCACTGAACCTCATTCAGGAAGTTCCTCATTCCTGTGTAGTCCCCTTTCCTGTAGTTTGGTTTCATTTGTCCTGGCCTTCCTGCTTCCCCCTCCACTTGTAGCTCTACTGTGTATTCAAAGCTCAAAACCACATGATCGCTGGCCCCAAGGGGTCTTTCATATGTGATGTCCTCAATATCTGCACTACTCAAGGTGAATACTAAGTCCAGTCTTGCTGGTTCATTCTCTCCTCTCTCTCTTGTAGTGTCCCTTACGTGTTGGTACATGAAGTTTTCCAGTACCACCTCCATCATCTTAGCCCTCCATGTATCTTGGCCCCCATGTGGCTCCAAGTTCTCCCATTCGATCTCCTTGTGGTTAAAGTCGCCCATGATCAGGAGCTTTGCCCTGCATGCATGAGCTCTTCTGGCCACTGCAGCCAGTGTGTCAACCATCGCTCTATTGCTCTCGTCATACTCTTGCCTTGGCCTCCTGCTGTTCTGTGGTGGGTTATACATCACTGCAATTATCACCTTGGGACCTCCAGAGTGAAGCGTTCCCGCTATGTAATCACTTTCTTCTCTGCTGTCTCCTCTCTCCAGCTCATCAAAATTCCATCGGTGTTTGATCAGCAATGCCACTCCTCCACCCCCCTTGTTCCTTCTGTCTTTTCTCAGGATCTGGTATCCCACTGGAAAGATGGCATCAGTTATCATACCTGTAAGCTTGGTTTCTGTGATCGCTATGATGTCTGGTGATGCCTCTTTGACTCTTTCGTGCCACTCCTCCCACTTGTTTGTTATTCCGTCAGCGTTTGTGTACCATACCTTCAGTTTCCTTTCCAACACTGTGGTTTGGGGGGCCTGTGGGGGTGGGAGACCTGGTAAGCATACTGTGGGATTCTATGGTTGGGGGTTGGGTGGAAGCTTTAGGTATGGATTGTATTGTGTGTTGGGATGGTGTGATAGGTTGTGGGGTTCTGAGGATAGTTGTGTGTGTGCTTGCCCTTGCTGCTCTTTTCTGCTCTGACTGACCTCTTCTGGTTCCATCCTTGTCTCCTTTCCTAGCTCCTTTCGCTTTTTTGTCCTCTCCCTCAGCTGCTGTCTCTCTGTTCGTGTTCTGTCTCTGTCTAGGAACACCTTCTTGTACTCTTCCGAGCTTTTCAACCGTGGTTTCTCTTGGAGGATCCTGTTCCGCACTGTTTTTGTCCTGAGAATCAGCTTGATTGGTCGGTTTCTCCCCTTCAAGTACCCCCCTATTCTCTGAAAATTTACAATCTCATCCATGTCTTCTCCCCCTATTTCCGTGATGATTTTCTCAATCTCCTTTCTTTCTTCCTGCCGTCTTTCAGTGTGTGTCCTTTCCTCTCTCTCCCGAAGCCCATGGATAATCACTGATTTTGCCCTTTCCTCCTCCCATTGCCTCTCCCTCTGTGACTCTGGTTCCTGTCTGTATGTGGTCATTTTCTCCCTTGATTTTTCCAGTGGCTCTTGGTAGCATGGTTGTGCCTCAGCATTCGACCTATCTCCCTCTCCATCTGCACCCATCTGCTCTTCCCTTCCACTCCCTGGCCCTTCTTTGCAGGCTGATATGACCTTAGCATAATTCATATCTCCTTCCTTCCTGTTTAGCCTCTCAGCTTTGTATGGTGTGTCTTCTCTGGTCACTACCCCTGAGACTTGCTTCAGCCTGTTTACCTCAAATTCTAGGACCTTTACCCTGGCTACTGCAGTTTCGACTCGTGCCTCCCAATTCTTCGTCTCCTTCTCCAACCTCTTTTCCCATTTCACAGAGAGCTCTTTCTCCATTTTTTCAGAAAGCTCTCCTAATTTTCTCCCATTCTTGCTCCACCCTTTTCCACTGCTCCTCCATCCATTCCTCCCTACCAGTACCCGTGTCATCTGATTCCTGATTCCTGCGAGTCCCAACCATTTTTTTAGTGAAAGAGAGAGAGAAAGAGAAAAAGAAAAAGGGGGAGAGAGGGAGAAAGAGAGAGAAGGGGAGGGTAGAAGCAGGGGAAAAGAAGGGAAAAAGGGGGAGAAAGTGAGAGAGAGGGAAAAGGTAAGAGAGAGGGGAGGAGTGACAAGGGAAGAGAGAAAGAAAAAAAAGAAGAGGAAGAGAGAGAGGGAGAGAGAGAGGAAGAGAGAGATAGGAGGAGAGAGAGGCTGAGAGAAAGGGGGAGAGAGAGAGAGAGGACGAGAGAGGAGAGGGCGAGATGGGGGGGACAGGAAGGGTTAGAGGGTCACTTCACAGGAAGGTGTGAAATCCTGTATATGTGTGTGTGAGTGTGTGTGCATGTGTGCATGTGTGTGTGTGTGTGTGTGTGTGTGTGTGTGTGTGTGTGTGTGTGTGTGTGTGTGTGTGTGTGTGTGTGTGTGTACTACAGCTATTCAAGTGCCTAACAGCAGATCCTGTTCTCACCTAGTGTGTGTGCATATGTTTATGTAAACAGTCCTTATTTCCCACGTATGTACTACATATGTATTGCATATGTACCCGATCTCTTGGTTCCCACTGTACTGTCTTGTGTTTAAAATTACGTTCAAAAATAAATACACTAGGCTTCGCCTATATGCCGCTACCTCTAAATTCTATTAAATGCCAGTAAATGCTGCTTATTTTAATTCTGATACCTCGAGGAGAGTGACCCCCAATTCCAGCTAGAGACAGGTACTATTGACCCCATGCAACTCAAACTAGGTGAATATTACTTGCGGCTGGCAGTGGAGTAATGTTGTGGGTCTGTCCTGTCCGAGAAGTTGATGTTTGATGCTTCTCGGTAATTTTTCCACTAACTTCCTGTATGCACTATAGTCTCTAGCTCTTCTAATTTTTTCACTCACTCACTGTATTTACTGACACATCTATACATATGTCTTATCTCCCTGGTCTTGAGTCGCACTTATTCTTCAAAATACACCACTGCGTTATTATGGCAACACTATTTAGGCCTGACAACCGTTCACCCTTCCAACGGCCCCCACTAAACACTCAGCCACTATTTCCTTTGTTTTCTTTTCTGTGATCACTTATATTTCCTTTTTTCGGGACTTAAGTGATTATATGCACTCTTATGCGTGCACACGCCTATGTCCCACACTCAATTCCTTATGGCACAGTCAGAAATTATCACCAAAACACGAGCTCAAACCGGGTGACTCCTCCACGAGTGTGTGTGTGTGTGTGTGTGTGTGTGTGTGTGTGTGTGTGTGTGTGCGTGCGCGTGCGTGTGTGTGTGTGTGTGTGTGTGTGTGTGTGTGTGTGTGTGTGTGTGTGTGTGTGTGTGTGTGTGCGTGCGTACGTACGTGCGTGCGTGTCTGCAGGGTGTGTGAGAAATGTTTTATTTCATAAAACGATGAATAACCTTTTGATCCCAGAGCTTTGTAAATATTAAAATTTCTTTCTTCCTTTCCTTCCCCCCCCTACACACACACACACACACACACACACACACACACACACGCACACACACACACACACACACACACACACACACACACTTCATACGCTTCAATAAAGCACTCTGTTTCCCCCCATCAGCTTTGTCATGTTCTTCACTTTTCCCTTCTCCAGTGTTATTCAGCTTTCTGTCTTCCATGTTAACTTCTCCATCGAGTTCCTTCCACCTTCTGTGTTCTCTGTTCCCTCATATCTTTCCTTCTCCAGATGTTCTCTTTTTTCTAATATGTTCCTTTATCTCTCCCGTTCTTCCTCTATCTTGTTCTTATGTTTCCTCCTTCCCAAGTTCTTAGTTTTAACTCTTTTCTTGTTCTCTTTGTATATCTCAATACCCCATCGTCTTCCTCCTCTTCTCCCTTATAATGCAACCCTTCCTTATCCTGTAGCTGCATCCCCCTTTTCTTTCTTTCCATATAATCTTCCTCATCCTTCCCTTTCCCTTCCTGTTTATCTTCTTCTTCTCCTACTCTTCCTCTTCCTGCAGAAGACACTTCTGCTCTGGGCTTCCTCACAACCTTCCCCGAACAAGACCAACGACCCGTAACGCAATATGTGCCAGAATGGAACCAATGTGACCCCGTCCTGGGAGGCCAGGGTCAAGGGTTAAGGATCAAGGGCCTCTCTGAGGGACCCCTCGTCTCGCCAGCTTCTTGCCGCCTCCCTATGACAGCAGAATCTTAAGACCAAGACGGGGAAAACAGCCGCAATTGACAGGGCGTTGAGTGGTCTTCGGTCGTCTGTCAGCTGTGAGGCTTCTCTCTGGAGTGTGATGGAAGAAATATGTTCCTTTTGTGTCCGGACAGTCTATCTTTCAAATGGGACGAGCGTTTTCGCACGCATCGCAGTTCGATGACTTCCATATGTGAACATGCAATGTAAATAGACTGATTAAGTGTTGTAGTAGCCAGCCAGGCTTAGGCTTGGTTACAAGTTCTTCTGACAGTTGTAGTAGCCAGGCTTAGGCTTGGTTACAAGTACTTCTGACAGTTGTAGTAGCCAGGCTTAGGCTTGGTTACAAGTACTTCTGACAGTTGTAGTAGCCAGGCTTAGGCTTGGTTACAAGTACTTCTGACAGTTGTAGTAGCCAGGCTTAGGCTTGGTTACAAGTACTTCTGGCAGTTCCAGTAGCCAGGCTTAGGCTTGGTTACAAGTTCTTCTGGCAGTTCCAGTAGCCAGGCTTAGGCTTGGTTACAAGTACTTCTGACAGTTGTAGTAGCCAGGCTTAGGCTTGGTTACAGGTTCTTCTGGCAGTTCCAGTAGCCAGGCTTAGGCTTGGTTACAAGTACTTCTGACAGTTGTAGTAGCTAGGCTTAGGCTTGGTTACAAGTTCTTCTGGCAGTTCCAGTAGCCAGGCTTAGGCTTGGTTACAAGTACTTCTGACAGTTCCAGTAGCCAGGCTTAGGCTTAGTTACAAGTACTTCTGACAGTTGTAGTAGCCAGGCTTAATGGATATGGTGCGCTCAAAACCAACCGCTTGGGCGACACAGTCTAAAATTTAATCCCTCTTTTATTGTACCACATCTAGCTATGGAAACCATGGGACATATCCCATTGTTATCAGTTTTTTTTCAGATGTTTTATCAGAAAAAGATTTCCAGATAATTTTATTTTACAACTAAAGACCCAGTCATTGGTTAACCATTACTGGTTTACCACTGTCAGAGTTTACATCCCCACTTTAAAACAGAGGATCAGCACTTAGTGCTAACCTTTATCGTAATACGGATTCTATATTTTTTAAAGGTACTGCACATACAAATGTCATGAGATTATATACAAAGGTTATGAATGCATGTACAAACGCTATAAGATTATACGCAAAGGTTATGATAGTATATACTATTGTTATGAGAGTATACACAGATGTTTGAAGAGTGTGTTGGTTGACGACCAGTCTGTATACAGGGTGTTGCTGGGTGTTGCAGTATATTTACACGTATACTCAAGGTGGGTAAATATATCAAGCGTGCACTTGACTAGCTATAGTATGTAGTTGAGCCTTCATGGCAACCTGCTTCTCACAGGGTGCGGTGTATGACAGACTGTTGGTTGGTTTGTTTGTGGTGGTGAAGGCGTTCGTGGCCGCCTTGTGCACTGACTGATGAGTCCCGACCACTACACTGAGGTCTGGCTAGTTAAAATACAGGTCAGCACACTGAGGTCTGGCTAGTTAAAATACAGGTCAGCACACTGAGGTCTGGCTAGTTAAAACACCGGTCAGCACACTGAGGTCTGGCTAGTTAAAATACAGGTCAGCACACTGAGGTCTGGCTAGTTAAAACACCGGTCAGCACACTGAGGTCTGGCTAGTTAAAATACAGGTCAGCACACTGAGGTCTGGCTAGTTAAAATACAGGTCACCACACTGAGGTCTGGCTAGTTAAAATACAGGTCACCACACTGAGGTCTGGCTAGTTAAAATACAGGTCAGCACACTGAGGTCTGGCTAGTTAAAATACAGGTCAGCACACTGAGGTCTGGCTAGTTAAAACACAGGTCACCACACTGAGGTCTGGCTAGCTAAAATACAGGTCAGCACACTGAGGTCTGGCTAGTTAAAATACAGGTCAGCACACTGAGGTCTGGCTAGTTAAAACACAGGTCACCACACTGAGGTCTGGCTAGCTAAAATACAGGTCAGCACACTGAGGTCTGGCTAGTTAAAATACAGGTCAGCACACTGAGGTCTGGCTAGTTAAAAAACAGGTCAGCACACTGAGGTCTGGCTAGTCAAAACAGGTTACTACACTGAGGTCTGGCTAGATAAAACACTACACTACATTGAGGTTTGGCTAGTTATTACACATCTTGGGCTGTATAATATCTACTCTTGAAGCTGCGTATTAAGTTTGCCTCCACCACTGCCTCACTCAAATCATTCCACTTTTCGTCAACTCGGAGACTATATACTTCCTTAAATGCCTGTGGCCCAACTATGTCTTCAACTTCCACTTATGTCCCCTTGATAATGGTTCTCTTAATTCAGACAATATTTTTTATTATTATTTTTTTTATTATCACACTGGCCGATTCCCACCAAGGCAGGGTGGCCCGAAAAAGAAAAACTTTCACCATCATTCACTCCATCACTGTCTTGCCAGAAGGGTGCTTTACACTACAGTTTTTAAACTGCAACATTAACACCCCTCCTTCAGAGTGCAGGCACTGTACTTCCCATCTCCAGGACTCAAGTCCGGCCTGCCGGTTTCCCTGAATCCCTTCATAAATGTTACTTTGCTCACACTCCAACAGCACGTCAAGTATTAAAAACCATTTGTCTCCATTCACTCCTATCAAACACGCTCACGCATGCCTGCTGGAAGTCCAAGCCCCTCGCACACAAAACCTCCTTTACCCCCTCCCTCCAACCCTTCCTAGGCCGACCCCTACCCCGCCTTCCTTCCACTACAGACTGATACACTCTTGAAGTCATTCTGTTTCGCTCCATTCTCTCTACATGTCCGAACCACCTCAACAACCCTTCCTCAGCCCTCTGGACAACAGTTTTGGTAATCCCGCACCTCCTCCTAACTTCCAAACTACGAATTCTCTGCATTATATTCACACCACACATTGCCCTCAGACATGACATCTCCACTGCCTCCAGCCTTCTCCTCGCTGCAACATTCATCACCCACGCTTCACACCCATATAAGAGCGTTGGTAAAACTATACTCTCATACATTCCCCTCTTTGCCTCCAAGGACAAAGTTCTTTGTCTCCACAGACTCCTAAGTGCACCACTCACTCTTTTTCCCTCATCAATTCTATGATTCACCTCATCTTTCATAGACCCATCCGCTGACACGTCCACTCCCAAATATCTGAATACGTTCACCTCCTCCATACTCTCTCCCTCCAATCTGATATTCAATCTTTCATCACCTAATCTTTTTGTTATCCTCATAACCTTACTCTTTCCTGTATTCACCTTTAATTTTCTTCTTTTGCACACCCTACCAAATTCATCCACCAATCTCTGCAGCTTCTCTTCAGAATCACCCAAGAGCACAGTGTCATCAGCAAAGAGCAGCTGTGACAACTCCCACTTTGTGTGTGATTCTTTATCTTTTAACTCCACGCCTCTTGCCAAGACCCTCGCATTTACTTCTCTTACAACCCCATCTATAAATATATTAAACAACCACGGTGACATCAGACAATCTATCCCCCATTTCTTGAGATACTTTGTGTCGTAGTCTTATCTCTCCTTATCCTTCTTCCCTTCAAAGTCGTCTGGTTCATTTCCTTCGGCCTCTTCTCATAATGCATTCCTCATAGTTTTGGCATCAACCTGGTTGCAAACTTTTAGATTTTTTCCAGTTTGTTCACGTGCTGAACCGGGTGTGGGTTCGGTATGTCTTATAAACATGATCTCTCAGTCCACAGCATGATTCAAACCTCCACACACTGTATCAAAGTACATAGACTGGGATTTGGCTGAGTGGCGTAAGTACTGGGTACTTTGATGCATAGTGTGCAGGTTCGAATCCTGCTGTGGACTGAGAGATAATGTTTGTAAATAATTTCGCCCGTTGTCAAATTGTTAAGCATTATGTCTAATGTTGTGAAGGATTCTGTATTCAAGCTCCTGAATGTTATTCTGAGGTTTGTTAATCTTGCTTATACCGCTGACGATATACGGTTTGTCTTTCTGGTGATGTGCTGGGTGTTATGTTTACCCCGGAACCTTTTCACTCTGATATTTTCAGTTTCCGCCCAGTCTACCCTCACCTCCACTTTGCATGGTCTTGTGTGTGTTAGGATTGAGTTCAAGAAGTTACTTGTTTGACCATATCTGTGGTTTGTGTACTCGCCTAGGTGTGGTTGCAGGGGTCGAGTCACAGCTGTGTGTGTGTGTGTATGTATGTGTGTGTATCCATAGGAGACATACGAAATTTGATCGCTGAGGACCTCTTCAGAAGATACGAAAATATATGTCTGCTAAACAGAATTCAACAGTTTCCCATAATAATAATAATAATAATAATAATAATAATTAATAATACTGTTGTGTGTAGGTTCGTGACTGAGGGCGGCCCCAGCGAGGACAAACTACTGCCTGGGGACCAGATCCTCATGATCAACGGTGAGGATGTAAAGAAAGCTCCACGTGACCACGTCATCCAGCTGGTCAGGTCCTGCAAGGAGAAGGTTCAACTCACCGTCACTCAGCCGCCTCTGGACAACGTGAGTCATGTTCCTCCTCCTTTGTAATATTACTCACCTAGGTCATTACATGTAGCCTGGGTCAGGTCACGTCGTTGTAACAAAGCGCATGTCACCTGATTCAGGTTGGCGACCCATCCCACAGCCAACAGTTAAAAGCAAGGGGTCTCAGTTTTCTTATCTGAAGAGGAATTAGTAACTCTGCGAAAGACCCAGAGCTGGTTATCCATCAATCCCTTGGTTTGGTTCCTATTCACACACACACACACACACACACACACACACACACACACACACACACACACACACACACACACACACACACACACACACACACACACACACCCGGGGCCAGGAGCTGAGACTCGACTCCTGCAACCACAACTAGGCGAGTTCACACACACACATACACGTATATCTTTAAGAAGAGGTACGATAAAGCTCTTGCAGTAGAGAGTGGTCCTAGTAGCGACCAGCGAGGAGACGAGGCTAAGAGCTGTGACTCGATCCATGCACCCACAAATAGGTGAGTACAGATGAGTACGTACGCACACTAGATAACTCCAATATATACACTGTAAATAACTATATATTGTAGATAATGATATACTTACTGTAAATAATTATGATATACTTACCGTAGCTAATTATATACTCACTGTAGATAATTATATGCCCACTGTAGCTAGTGATATACTCACTGTAGCTAGTGATATACTCACTGTAGCTAGTGATATACTCACTGTAGCTAGTGATATACTCACTGTAGCTAGTGATATACTCACTGTAGCTAGTGATATACTCACTGTAGCTAATGATACTCACTGTAGCTAATGATACTCACTGTAGCTAGTGATATCACTGTAGCTAGTGATATACTCACTGTAGCTAGTGATATACTCACTGTAGCTAGTGATATACTCACTGTAGCTAGTGATATACTGTAGCTAGTGATATACTCACTGTAGCTAGTGATATACTCACTGTAGCTAGTGATATACTGTAGCTAGTGATATACTGTAGCTAGTGATATATCACTGTAGCTAGTTATATACTCACTGTAGATACTATGATATACTCACTGTAGATAACTATGATATACTCACTGTAGATAACTATGATATACTCACCAGTTCTAATATATAACCACAGTTTTTTCTAAAGCAATTTATTCTGATTTTATGTAATCTGGGAACGAATTTAATCTGAAATAAATTGAAAACTAAAATTTATAGTTAATGTAAGTGCCGAATGACCCACGAGGGTTTAGCGCTGGAGGGAGGAATGTAATTAAAATATTAATATAATACATGACATTAATGTAATTGAAGGTAATTTATGGAACATGCATCCTATGTAATTATGAATCCTACCTAATTGCCTGAAATTTTTTATTACATGAAGAGCTAAACTCATGTGGGCCTTGAATAGAAGATCGCTTCTCCATCCCTTGTTTCTGGGTATAAGTATGTTGGATTAGAATCTCATATATGGGATAAAGATGATCAGGGAGGTAATAAAGGCCTCGGGTACGGGGTAGGGGCCTCGAGAGGGATAAGGGCCCCAGGTTTGGGATAAGGGTCTCAGGTACGGAACAAAGGGCCCCAGGTACGGAACAAGGGGCCCCCAGGTGCGGAACACGGACCCCCAGGTACGGAACAAGGGGCCCCAGGTACTGGTAAGGGCCCCAGGCACCGGATAAGGGTCCCAGGTACGGGATAAGGGCCTCAGGTGTAGTGATCAGCTGATCACCGTGACTCGGGTGTCACTGAACGATCTCTTGGTAAATCCTAATCATGCACACTTAATGACAGTCACTGAACAGCCTAATAACCCGATAATTAACGAGCAACTCGTGGGGGTAATTATTAGTCATCAGGTTACTGACTGACTCGTCTCTTCTTTTTCTCTTTTTTTACCTTATTTTCTCTTCCTCATTCTCTTGATTCTCCTCTTTAATTTCCCTTCATCCTCTACCACCTCTTATCCCCCCCCCTCCTCTTCATACGTACAAGCTGTAGGTAGGCCTAGAGGGAAAGTGGATGTGCTATAACTGTGGTGTAGAGGTTCTAGTAATGGGGGTAGTAGTGGTAAGTGGTAGTGTGTTTCTAGTAATGGTGGTAACTGTGGTGGTAGTAGTGTTCTAGTAATGGTGGTAGTAGTGATAGTGCTAGTAATGGTTGTACTAGGAGCAGTAGTAATAGTAGTGCAGTTAGGAGTAGCAGTCTTAGTGGTATTACTATTAATTTTAGCACTAGGAGTACTAGAAATAGTACTATACTATTGCCGGTATTGCTGTATCGGGTATTTGAAAAAAAAAAGTCCTTTATGAAATGAAAATGTAGAAAAATAAATAAGAAAATACAGTTTAAGTTAAAAGATGAAAATTTTTCCAGCTACAGTAAATAATGAAAAATGTAATGCATAAATGAATGTGGTGAAACGAAGGTAATATATACACCAGACGGATGGAATTCCCGATGTGCCGATGGATGTGGCAAGTAGCTGCGAGTCGTCACGGTGTGTGAACGGGAAGACTGAGACGAGGAAGTCACTGGTGGACGTGACTGGTGTAAACTTCAGCCCTGGACTGAGAGTACAGACGCCAACAGTTGCTTCACAGCTTGGTGTACTCTATGTAGGTTTGCTGCAGGGCGTTAAATGCAACAGATGATCAGTTACAAAGGCAGGAGCAACACTCCTGTGTTCAGTTGCAGATGAGGTCAAGTTTTTGATGTAGTGTATAAATCAAACTGCCCACCTTGTCTCGCAGGTGTCGAGTGACTCAGTTCGATCAAAAAAAGGGTAAAAAGAGACGAACAACAGTGTTAAAAACTTGAACAAGCAGTCAAGTGATAGAAAGCCTTTAAAAGAAATGATGAGGACTAACGAAAAAAAAAATACGTTAAAATACGTAAGTCAGATCAGGTCCAGTTAAAGTAACAAACGAGAAAACCAACACATATCAAATGAAATGAGTGGAATTTCATACAGACTTGGTGGGAGCAGAAAGTTAATAGATGGGAACTCGCCAGGAGAGTCCCTTGTTAACAGCTACCGGGTGGAGAAGGGGAGGTTGTACAGAGATAATGTGCGCCCAATGCTCAATAAACATTCAATCATTCACACTACCACCCCCCCTCAATCATGCTTCCACTCTCATGTAACTTTTCCCGTAACATACACACATACATGTATACGTATGAAAGTGAACATGCGTACAAAAATACACACACACACACACACACACACACACACACACACACATACGTATACATATTTTTGTTACTGTAGCGTATTTTTGTGTCTACAATATTTCTTTTACGTGCATTGAGGTGGAGGCTGGGCTGATGGTATACTGAGATACCATTCCTTGGCTCGCGCAGCTGCTAGCATACATATAGTTAGTAATAGTTGTAGCACTAGTAGTGGTGGTGGTAGTGGACTCGTAAGTTCTAATTAGAGAACTTATCCGTGACCCCATTCTCAACACCCTTCCCCTCCACACCCACTCCCCATCCTCCACACCCACTCCCCATCCTCCACGCCCTCTATATTCTCACACAAGCCTCAGAAGCACCCAAACCGCATCACTGCACACCATATACACGCCTCCCTCCTATTTACACCATATACACGCCTCCTATGTACCATTTACACTTCAGTTATGCCATTTATATTTGTTATGCCATTTATATTTCAGTTATGCCATTTATATTTCAGTTATGCCATTTATATTTCAGTTATGCCATTTACACTTCAGTTAAACAAGCTGTAAATGACCCACGCCTGTAATTGACACTCACACTTGCAATGAGACACACCTGCAGTGAGACAGACACACACACACCTGTAATGAGAAACACACCTGCACTGAGACACTTGTAATGAGAAGCACACCTGCAGTAAGACACACTTGTAATGAGACACACCTGGTTCTCCAGCATCAGTCTTTTGTAAGAAAGTGTTACCAGGCAGATTTATTGACCACTAATGAGAAAACTTGGCAAGACTGGCAACCCTGATGTGGGAACACTGTCTCTGGTGCTTACCTTAACACACACACTTCTTAAGACGATGACTTGGCCAGTCTTCACGGAAGACCACCTGGTTTGTCTCTCCCATTCCCATTACCCTGCCACCCAGCTACCATTACCCTGCCACCCAGCTATCATTACTCTGCCTCCCAGTTATCATTACTCTGCCTCCCAGTTCCCATTATCCTGCCTCCCAGTTCCCATTACTCTGCTATCCAGTTACCATTATCCTGCCACTCAACTATTACCTACCCCACCACCACTACCACAAACTCCACTATAGGTGTTCCAAGCCATGTTGGCGTCCTGGTCAGTGAACGGACGGATGTCCGTTCATAGACTGTATCCACAGATATCACCTTGGGAAGTGGCTGGCCCAGTGGGCCCTACAGACTGGCAACAAGTTACACGGGTTCAACAAAACGTGGGTTTTTGGCCCCCTTCAACAGGGATCGTCACGTTGAGACTATTCTCTGTCGACTGAAGATCGGGCACAAACACACTTCGCTCATAGCCACCTGTTCGCAGATGTTGCTGTCCTTCTCTGTGTAACCTGTGTCATGCCATTGACTGTTGAACATATGTTAAGAAGTTTGCTATCGGCTTAACCCATTCCACCTGCGTCGTGATTTTTACAATTACCGAGGTGTCCGTAGGGACCTCGGGGATATTTTAAGATTATTTTGACATAACTTAGTGAGAGTAATTAATGCTGGTCATTATAGCCTGTCATGATAGTATTTGTGTTGAGTGTGTTCTTTGCTTATGTTCTTTGATGACATTATCCTAGTTTTCATTGTTTATGTATTTTGTTAGGCCTGTGAGCTTTGAGTAACCTACACTGAGTGGTCAGTAACTGCTACAGCAACTGGCATTAATGGTACTACTACTGCCACTAACTACCACACACACAACCTCATTCCTTCCAGTTTCTTTGAAAAATATGGACCATTCCGTGTGTACATTCCCTGGTGGAATGAATATTTGGTCAT